>NC_056741.1:505835658-505973158 GCF_019279795.1 Protopterus annectens | reverse complement strand
CACACACACACATATATATATATATATATATATATATATATATATATATATATATATATATATATATATATCTATACATACAGTAGTAAGTGGGTGCAAAATTAACATTTATGTCTGGTGTGAAATCCATGTTGGGAACACATTGCCCTTGTATGTGAAGGTGGGTTTGGTATGCTGGAGAAGGATAGTAGGTATATTTGGGAGGTAGGTTGCATTGGAAGACAGACACACCAGTATACAGGGGTGGTATATGACACATGTGGTGGGTAAACACCTTGGATGGGGAGTGGTATATGGAATGTGGATGCCCATGAGCTCCCATATGGAAACAATGGGACCAAAGTCCCCACCGATGGGCAGTCACAACTGCTCCTTCATGGCCCTGAAGGTACCTGGGCTGGGGGCTGAGCAGGAGGAGCATGCATACCCTTTGATTGTATACTGAGGGCCTCAAGGTGATGTAGCACATCCCCAAGTCTCTGTGGATCTCCCTATTCACCAGACCCTGGACCTGACTTTGGGTGAGAGGATCCTGTCTGTGTGTGCTCCCGGGGGGGGGATGAAGGCAACACCATCCCGAGGTGGTTCCACCTGAAGGTAGTGCAGGACCAGCAGATGATGAGGTCCTGGGGTGGGTCCCAGATGTGATGAGGCCTGGTAACATGACCAGATGAGGTGGGAGAGGTGCTGCAGCTGGGAACTGTCTTCCCAAACATGCTATTGTGTCAAAGTTATAGAACATATGTGGGTAGTAATAGTCCACACATTCCAGGATTATGTCTAACAGCATGCATAGATATCCCCATTTACACAAAACACCAGATTTGCAGCAGTCACATAGAACACATGCATATATGGGACCATAGTGGCCCTTACAATGGCATGCAGGTGACATTGTTCGTAACAGGCCAACAATGATAATGTTTCAACATGGAACATGACTATAAACACATTGCACAAATTGTTGTACAATACTATATATGTCCCAACAGTAGGTTTGATGTAAACATACCCGTTTAGTTGTGTGATCAGATTGTTGTTGCAGATAGGGTGGGAGGAGACAGAAATGTGTATTAACAACTATTATATCCTTGCAGTAAGAGGTCCTCAGAGCTTTTTTCCTCTTTGTCTTTCAGGCACCATGTCATGGGAGTGATTGCTGGTGTACTCCCCCCAGGAGAATGAGGTGATCATACAACACCTGGTTCAGCACTACCACACCCTGTTTGGATGTACAGCCCATGATCGTCAGGGGAGGACCGGCCTGTGAAACAATCTTGTCCACAGGGTAAAAGATGTCGGCCTGCATAACCGCAGTTATGAGCAGGTCTGACATCAGTACACTGACCTACTCCGCCAAGCCCGTCAGCATGCTGCGGCAGTTAGGAGGAACCAGCTAGCCATGGACGGGGGTCATGCCATCCAGCCAACCCGACACATGCTGAGGAGCTTCTCGCCAGCCTGGGGGCACTTGCCTGCCCGCCCGCAAACACAAGATCCTGTGGAGAGCATTGTGGACGTGGGTGCTACCCACACAATGGATGAGGAGCATGCAGGTAAGGCCATAGGTCACATCAGTAGACCACTGTTGTGTATCCATCTGTATCTGTAGAGTTTAATCATGTATATGTAAGATAAAATATATAAAGTCTGTTGCTGTGTTGTAGTATTAAACAGATGTGCATAATCTGTAGTATTGTGACTTTGTACTGTTGATGTTCTGTAATTCTGCTCCCACCCTGTACCAATGCCACAGGTGTGGCTACTGACATCACATCTCTCACACAACTATGTAGGTCCCTCTGGTATACCTCTGGGGCAGTAGCCTGTAGTTGGTAAGTATGGTGTTTGTTTAGGTTTACCAATACAATGGCCATGTTATTGCCATAGTATTTTGCATGCACACATTTAATACACCTACCCATAATGCATGCTGTAAATGTTCACTTGTTGTTGCTGTTAACTGCACTGCATCACAGTGGTCACCATGTTGGCATATCTGAAAGGTATGTAAGAGCCCTGCAATATAACTAACAACCTGTCATTGCAAGATGTGTCCACAGAGATGAACATAATGGTGGGACAAATGCCCTACAGTAGGAACATGTCTGAAACATCACCCTTATACAGTACTACAACAGTGTATATACCACTATTACAATGGCAACTGTTACAGATCTACACAATGGCATATGACAATACCGCATTTCACAGCGCTTACAACCTGGAATGTGGTCCTAACCTGAGCAATGAATGTGTAATATGGAATCCTATGTTAGCACAGCAAATATGGTGAATACATACCTTAACAAACACTGGAAGCATATGTGTGAATACACTCCAAATAACATATTGTGGAATCATCTTTTGAGGTACTGATAGCATGCACTCTTCATGAGTATGGACCTTCCAACAAGTACTGGTCCTCAATGTCACAACAAGAAATGGTCTGCTGCCCAAGACGTTTGCCCATCAAATGTGCCCACTTACCTGCAACAGAGGCAGCTGTGGCTTCATACATATTACAAGCCAGGAAATGGATCCCATACCCAACAGGTAGCATGTAGGAGTTGGACATGTAGCCTTACCTCACCATTGCATATACCATGGCAAACAGTGCAGACAGTCATGTATGTGGCGAGGATGTATGGGACAGGATTGATGTAGAAAATAAACAGATGGCCATCCAAGACAGATGACAACACATGTTGCAAACTGGTCATGCAGGCTGTCTAGTAACATGGCGCAACACTGAAGGAGTTGCAGGAACGTCTAGCAAGTGCTGGGTGTGCAGTACCTGTGTCGGCAATCACCTGGACTCTGCATAACTGTGGTCCATGGGTTAGGGTAATGAGATGAGACAGTTGTTCCACAGGAAACATCAGTTAGGGCTCACTACAGGTAGCATATGCATAACATCAAAAGTCCCCCAAAGGCGTGTGTTGCAATGTGTGCTGCTCTACCAAGTCCAAGTTGGAAGCCTACAGACAGTATTGATTAAGGTACATGTGCTGCACAACCAACACCTCACCCCACCTCAAGCCCACCATCCCCATCTGTACTTTGCTAGTGCCAGTATACACCTGCATGTTTGCCATGGCCGGTACAAATGGTGTTCAGAATTTGGGACACTGCAAAATGACACACATGTGTAGCCCATAGTTGTCAAGCAACTGCAAAAAGGCTGAAGATGTGGAGGGGGTGCCATCCTGAAACACAACAGATCCAAAGCTCTCGAAGAATGGCTGTATCTGCACACAGTCAAGGTTATGAATTGTGGCAGACATAACCCTGACTCCACAGCAGTAGTTATGGCACTGTGTGACCTTCAAATGCTGTGCACATTAGTTGACTTTGCAATCATGCAGAGTTGGGGGATATTTGTAGGACAGAGTGACCAAATACTGGTAAACGCAGGTGACCCATGCCAGTATACCCCTTCCAGGAATAGTGACTGCTGTAGTATACATAACAGCTGGTGCAACAAACCATCATGATAAGGGTGTGCACACATATGCACCCACAAATTGTATGCATCTCAATCAGCATCTGCACAACTAACACATTTGTTTGATACTGCATTTGATTGCACAGGTCATATGTCACATATCAGGTTCGTGTAATGTTAATACATGCAGTAATGTGGCCTGATGGTATATCAGGGAAGAGGGTGCCATGTAAATAAGGGTATGTATACTCCCCATAGCCACATTTAGGTTTGAAGGTTGTCAGTGTAATTGTATTAATTGGCCATGCATGCACTGCTGATGATGACATCTGTAAATCAGACATCTGGCATTCACAAATGACATCTGTCTATATATCATCCCAGGTATGTGTTGGACAAACACATAGGGGGCTGTGAGCAGTAGAGCAAACATAACTGACACACATATACACATTCAGCAATGGTGTGTATACCTGTGAGGTATGGTGCACAGTACATGCCAGGGTGCTGAACAGGTGCACACCAATACTGTGTACATGGGTGCAGTGTGTTCCAGCGGAAGGGGCATCACCTACTAACACAACCCATGCATTACAGAGATGTATAATGTTGGTAACAAGGACTGACTATAGCTGCACTGCATGCTGTTGAGTGCCATATGTCATGCATGTTGACAGATGGGTAATGACAGGTCTGTGTGTAATATCTTTGTGCAACCTCACCTGTAAGTGTGTGTGTGTGTGTGTGTGTGTGTGTGTGTGTGTGTGTGTGTGTGTGTGTGTGTGTGCATGTATGTGTACTGTTAAGCAATGACGTTCAGGTCTTAAAGTGCATTTCTTGTTTTCCCCTCACAGGTGGCGAGGTGGGTCAGGGTCCCTCCTGCAGGCAATCTGATGTTAGTGTCCATACAGACACTGATGATGATAGGTATGTTGAAACACAGGCAGGTTTGTCAGGGGCTGAAGCTGCACCATTGTTTGACATCCCACTGTTATAGGTTCATAGGTTCATAGGTTCATACTAGGCTATCTGCCCGAGGGTATTTACAAGCCTAGCCTTTTTGTGGCTTTGTGGCTTTACTTGGCACCCCTGGGGTACTATGAATTATTTATTTGCTTGCCTCTGTCGAGTCTGTTTCTGACAGTGACACTGGAGGTATATCCTCGATCTCCTCTGGCCATTCCATCCATTGGTTGAGCGAGGAACAGGGGGTGCCCAGCTTCCAGGTGCTCTGCCCTCATTTTGTTCGGGATTTAGTCTAATTGGGTGATGAATCTATCCCTCATGAATCTATCCCTCCAGGTCAGGTCGAGGTTTCGGCTCCCTGCTGCCCTTGTGGCTCTGATCTTTCTTTTGAATTGATGGATCTCTATTTTTGAGAGGTGAAGCATTGTCATATGCCTTGTATGTCAGGCAAAGGTCACCCCTGAGGCAGCTGGAGTTATCCACCGCATCCCCACACACAGTCACATTGCCTATACATACCCCATCACCAGTGGCCATAGATGAGGGACAGTTGGCAGATGGTGGCAAGGGACAGAGCAGTGTGGTATCTATGGCACATGTGTCTGGACACAGCAGCTATAGCCAGATGTCTGGCGGGGTACCACACAAGCAGATGTACAGGGGTGCCCACAGGAGGGCTGCTGGTCATCATAAACCTGGAAGAGGTGCCAGATCTGGTGCCACCAGATGCATGTTTCAGGCTGTGATGGAGGCGCAGGCATGTATAGAATGGTATACCAGACATGATCTGAGGCTGCAGAGGGCTGATCATTCAGCTGTTATTGACAATATCCGTGATCTTGCAGGTGCCCACCATTATTTTGCAGTGGTCATGGATAGATGGTAGGGTGAGATGGTGGGAATCCTCAACCATGGAATGTCTGTGCTTGAGCATATGGTGGGAGTAGTGTGACGGCCACGTGGACATAGGCCAGCAACACCAACAGCTGGAGGCTGACGTGGATGTGCCAGAAGTCAGAACCACTCCTGTAGTGGCAGTACCAGCCATAGCACTGCAGAGGGGGCATTGTCCACACCACAACACAGCAGGCCATGTGCACATGGTCCTGGCAGTTCCCAAGACAGACCTGGATCCAGCGGACATATGTCGCCATCAGGGGAGAGTACCATATCATGGCTTGTACCTGGTGGTGCCCATGGAACCCCTGGCAGGCACAGTTCTTTTGTCCATGGCCAGAGATGGGGAACTACAAACCCTGCCAGGTACGGTCTGCAGCTGTCCAACAAACCCCTGTATAGGGTAGCCACATGGCAGAACCATGTACATACATACACCCACACACAAACACACACACACACACACACACACACACACACACACACACACACACACACACACACACACATACACACACACATACACACACAGCTAGGGCAACCCTGTACCTACACAACCACATCATAGCAACCAATTAATAATTAAACCCCCTCCCACACACATAATGTCAAATGTATGACTCAGCCTAGGTCTCTGGCAAACCAAAAACACAACCTGTGCATATGATGATACCTGTGCCACATCCCTGTTATCCATAATCTCAATGCAAGGACAGGCTAATATGGTTCTAATGCACAATGTGACTGTACTATGGTGTACCAATATAATGTTGTGTAACATCTTGTCAGCACTAAAGCTTAATGCTTACATGTCAGGAAGTGTAGCTGTCCAGCCACGGTGCATTTTATTTGTTATTAAAACTGAGAGATTGTGGTCTCCATAATGTATTCCATTTGTGTCAGCAGGATGTTGGTCTGCTGTTGTTTCCTACACGGGGTATGGACTGTGTTGACACCTTGATTGTGCCATATCCTGGGTACAGGTGAACACATGTCACAGGTCTGTATAACAGTTACTGCATGTGCCACATAGCTGATAGGTCTGGGAGTGTATTCAGGTGAGTGCATGGTGGCTGATGTCAGCAGCCCTTCTACAGTGGACAATGCTAAGTGTACTGGATGGTACACACCACACGTTTGTGTATAACACATACAGAGGCTTTGGTGTTGATGTAATACACAGAGAATACTGTACACATGGATGTATGTACTTGTGCAAGGAACCCATTTTATCCTATGTAATTCCACAAAGACAGAGTAGGCACTACAACACATTGGGAAATAAGCAGTCTGCTAGTGTACTGTTATTGACGATGGTACTGGCAGGGTATATGTCACCTTCCCCAATGTAGTGCAATCTTCAACTCAGTAAACATAGGTGTACTGGTGTAGGTGGCACAGCCCTACCTTTTGGAGGGTGTAAAGTGCTGTAGAACTGCAGATAGTGTGATTGAAAACTACTTAATCTATTAACATGAACTGTACAGTATTACAGCCAGCTACGCGGGGGGATACACTGAACAGTAACTGCAATGATGGTGGCTGTGTCCACAATATCCACACCCAGCTATATATACCAACCCCAGTATCGCTGTACACCTATACAGGGGGAAGAGAGCATTTACACATCTACTACTAGTCATGATGGAATGAATTTCCACAGGATTATATCTGTGAAATGTTAGCATTTGCCAGGCAGTTTTCATACAGATGACCCCCTGAGACATATATATTCTGCAAACTGAAGTAGAACCCTTCACATACACATACACTCTTACTTGGAAACACTAGGACTAGAAAACCTACTTAGGTATGTAGTGCTACTGATGTGTGTGGCCTTAATTGCACACACCACACAGCTTTAAGGATGAGGTCTGTTCCAGGTTACATGTTAATTGAATAACATCACCAGGCCCTGTACAGTATGGTAATGGGGGATGTACTGGTTGTTTATGAACAATACATAGTGTGACATACTGTTATATATATATATACATTGACAAACACATAACAGTCATATGAGACTTGGGTTTATCAATGTTAACTACCTTGTCAGTGTGTCCATTCTGTTACAAATAAGTTGCACACAGCACATGCGTCACTGGGCTGGATAGAGTTATCACTTACCTGTATGGTTGATGGTGACAGTGGTCCCCATACAGTAGAACATGGGACATGTACTGGGGTACTATGGTGTAAAGACAGTATACCCAGCAACCACACCCCACAATGGATATTGTACGCACTGAAACCCATGATAATACTCTGACATACCCACTATCACACATTGACCAGGACTGCAATACAACTCCTTGTCTATATCAAGAGTGCTACTACAGGGATATGCATTAATTGCATATGCCACAGGGATAGTAGGGTGATGCATTGACATGGCTCTCCTACAGTCAGCAACATCACTATCCCTAATACCGTGTGGCAAGGTGTATTGTGTTAGGAGAATGTGGCCTCAGAATGCTGTATCCTACAGATATACACACTTGCACACATGCACATACTTGACAGAACTTAGAGGGTATCCCGTGCCTATCAACCCATTTGTACAACAGTGTTGTGCTGGTACTGCAAGCTCCAGGTAGACCATAGGGTGAAGAGTGTAACAAGATACATGCAATGTCCAGTACAGCAGCAGCCACATCAAACTATGGCAATGGGGGGTGCAGTGGGTGTGAAGGGCCTCAGGGTATTATCAACCACAGGTCTACAAACACACAGACACTGGTATCTTCAGTAATGCACATGTACACATTTGTCAGTACTGGGTTCCATCGGTGCAGGTATTTGTAGGTGTGTACCAGGATATTGCCATGGAGAGATGGGAAGAGTAGGGGATGTGTGTACATTGGTATCATGCCACCTGCCATTTGCCAGCAGGCCAGCTATCAACAGTTACCACAGGGGTGATCCTCAGGGTGATAGTTACATGCAACATCCAATCATCTGGTTGCCTCTTGCAGAGGGCCAGTGAGGTGCTCCACTTGACATGTATGCAACGTGTATTACATAACATGGTCAGTGTCTGTCTTGGAGTCCAGTACTACAATCTGCAATCTACTCTTACTTGTAGAAACACTGTCAACAATAGTAACGTAATGATACACTACATGCCAGTGTGACTGCATATAACCTGGGATACTACCCATGTATGCAACACATTCAAATGGAAAAAAGTGTTGTACAAGCCATATAGACTCAGGTGTCCCAGACAGTAGACTCACACCCCTTGATACTGTACTAACAGCACATAGATGCATGTTATGTACATGGAATTAAATAAATTATTAAAATTGGCATTTCCCTGCTATTTTATCAGACTGGAATGTAATCAGGCTGCTCATGCCTGCCTTAACCACTCTGTATCCAACAGCCCTTGTTCTGCCTAGCAACAGAATAAACAGCCCTTGAACCCAGGAAACTATAGTCACAGCATTTAACCACTAAGCCAGCACAGCCATGGAGACATTTGATGTGTTTTCCAATACATCTCTCAGTACACATACTGAATAGTAGTGGACAACTGTTTTGACCTCTACAGTGGTGTAGTACTTTTAAGTAATATTAGTGTTGAAACAAGTATGTTGTTGTATCTACATATACACATATCAGATAAATACTGTGTGATTCATCTGGGAAGGTATATGCAGCAGTCATGTGTACACATAACAAGGATATGGATATATATATATATATATATATATATATATATATATATATATATATATATATATATATATATATATATATATTGCTATACATCTGTATATTGCATTATATATATATGGACATATATAGATCTATCTGTATATAAATAAATATATATATATATATATATATATATATATATATATATATATATATATGTATATAGATAGAGATATAGATATGTGTGTGTATGTATATTTATATATATGTATATATATATGTGTATATGTGTATATATATATATACATATATATATAAAAAACATATGTCCATAACATGCAGAGGAGTCATACTCCAGCACCAGTAGTCACAACCTCTTAGTGCAAGGGGATGTCATGTAAGTATTGCAGGTATACATGTAGACTTATGCTACTGTAACAGGGGTTGTCTTAACAGTAATGTTGTGTGGGAAGTCACATCTGATATTGACATGTATGCTATCAGTTACTGACTCACATCATATGATCATCATAGTACAGTACTACACAAATCACAGTAATGATCCTGTGGAATACAGCAGAGATATGACCAATAAATGAGGACAGTCTGACACACTCTGGTCAGTCCAGAGGTATACATAGCACCCCTTAGTGCAAGATGTGTGGACCAAGCCTGACAGAGTGAATGTTTACAGCCATGTAAATGGGGATATCACAAAAATACTGGAATAGATAAGTTCACACAGTTTATGCATTCACACACCCCTGTCTGTCCTGACACATAGTAACCGGAGAAGCAGAGGTTACAAGCCTACATACTACCCACTAGTTAGTGACATACATCTGTACAGCATCCCACTGCTTTGTCAGAATTACATAGCAGTTATGGTTGCCCTGCAACAGTACATGTGACAAATATCTAGGCATAACATCACACTGGGTAAATACACTAAACTGCTAAGCATGTCACAAAGCACTGTGTAAACTACAGCCAGACTGCCGCAACACTGGCCTCCATTTCGTATGGGGAACTACACATGTATCTGCAAATATAGCAGGCTCTACAGGCATGTAACAGCATGGAGTAACAGACATCTGTGTGAAAGTGCATACCCACAACCAATCTGAACACAGCCTCAGTCACATATGATAAGCGTACTTAATATTACAGTATATGGACTGTGTGAACAACACCGTCCTCATATGTGGCACTCACACATCAACCCTACATATACTGGGCCAATACACAGTATATTTCAATGTCTGACTGTGGAATGGGACATGTGTCGGTCTGGCCCTGCAAACATGTATGCTGATAGGGTACCATACACTGCAGCAGCATGCAACATCACATAGTTCAGGACCAAGAACAATGAAATGTACCACAGTCTGTACACAGGCCAAGGTACATATTCACAATGCACACTCTGTCCACAATCATCATATGTGCACAGACCTCACTACTGTACACACTACAACAGAATATCCAGGTTTTGTCCTCAGATATAAGGCCTACTATACATAACATGTCTAGCAGTCTGGTATCTCACTGGCTTGTTATCAGGTATGATGCCAGTAAATAATGATGTACTGAACATATGCACCTCTTACTGCATGATATATGTACAAAGGTTGACAGAGTTGTGGCTAGAGGCACTAACACAGGGCCAATATTGACATGTTGCTGTGATGAGCCCATACATTTACTGGTGTAACAGGGTTTGTTGTAACATATGTCTACTGAGGGATATGAAGTCTGTAACTAACATGGTTGTCACAATGTACTGGCTGCAATCCGCAGAGTATGCCACTGCATTTCTAAAGATAGGACATGTGTGAGTAACACAACACATGTAAGACTCCAAACACTGGCCAGTCTGCAGATAGCCCTCTAGGTGGGAGTTTCCCCAAACACATAACACTGTCTTGACAGATATTAAATCATGTAGGCCAGACATATCCACACATACCCTGTTAAACCAATATTACTTCAAATGTAGAAGAGCAAGACTTTACATTCTGTTCTCATGTCTGGAACATCACCTCCTGTTTGTTGGCCTGTCTCCACAGTGTATGTTGTAAGAGGTATATCCAACTACCCTCTGTGATGCTGTTTGTCAAACACCGACATGAAGTCCTGCTCCCAGTGAACGAAAAGGGCAAACACCCACATGATGTTCTTAGTTATAGGAGTGTGTTTCCATGCAATTGGCTATGGGAATGATACCACAGCTGTTCCATATGCAATCAGCTAGTGGGCGACTGCAATTCGTACACAGGCCATCAGCTGATCATAAGCATCACTTACAAAACACAGGTTGCTGTCTAGGCAAAGCAGGTTTACTTTTCGACATCCACCAGAGAGGGGAGTGAGAGAGACAGACAGAGACAAGGTAAGAAAGGAAGGTGGTAGGAGAGTAAGAGCTAAGCATGTTTGTATTACATACTTTATTGCTATTACATTTTTATACAGTTATGGAATGTACATGTTGGAGAGCTGCCCAAAGGTATCTTTGAAGGTGAGTGACATCAGCAACAGTGATAAAGAAGGGATAAGGTAAGTGTAGTACATGTGGCTGTTCACAAAAGCAGGTGTCAAGAAAGACACGGCCACACTCTCTCATGGACTCACACACATTATCACAGTTGGCAGGGTCAGGATTAGAATTCCTAACTAACTAGTTTGCTACACTACAGTATTATGCAGGTATCACATGATCCACAGAGGTTATCAGGCTGATATATCAGCAAAGGGTATGTCAAGGTGACTGACATCAGAAGGCAAGCTACAGTAGGGCAATGGGAGGTCTAGTGAGTGTAATGGCTTCCAAGTCATTAATCTCCACACACACACACACACACACACACACACACACACACACACACACACACACACACACACACACACACTTGCCAGTACTGACATGCATGGGTTCATTGCTTCACAGGTGTGTAGTAGTTGACTGTGCCAGAAGGCTGTACAAGGCTAGGCAAAGGGTATACCTTGGCATCAGGCCACATGACAATGGTCTGCAGTGTGTCTCAGGGGTGTAGTCCCTGGATTGGCCCACACAGGTGGGTACTGTATTCACCATCCACTCATCTGGGTTACTATTGTGGGTGGCCAGTGCTGTGTAATGCTTGCCATGTATTTGTTCTATATTCCATAAAATGGACAGCGTCTGGGTTGTGCATATGTCCCATGTGCATATTCTCTGACATGTGGAAGTGTATCCGGGGTGTCTGGGGCATGTTGTGAGGACAGATTATCTGATGTGGCATTCCTGACCTCATATGGTGACAACTGGCTATGGAATTGAGGTTGTGCCTGCACCTATATTAACAGCATGATACAGGTATTCACTAGTGTTAGTGGCTTCTGTCCATGCAGGGCATCTGTATAAGGCATGGTATTTCCTTTATGGGTTACATTTCCAGACTCTACAGTTGTTGCAGGTGTCCAGTGGGGAACATAGCAAAGGACCACTGTAAGCAATTATTTGCCTATTGTTAGGATGGAACAGGGTGCCATGTCATCTGTAGACCACTGCAAACACACTGTGGTTACTATCTGTGGGCAATATGTAGGGAACTGCCAATATAGTAGTTGTTGCCTAGCCAAGTGTGTTTGCATATGAGACATGGGTGGAAAGTGTTCTCTGGGTAACACAAGGGTTGTCTATATTGTTCACCAAACCATAATATCACTTGTAGAGGTATGGATTGTCTCCACCAGTCTCTCTGCTGCTTGACATCAGTTGTCCTTGAAAGGTGGACTTTGCGACATATAGTAGGTCCTCAATATAAGAAAGTTGCAAAACCCACCCTACAATGAGTCCTGCTATTACACAATCACAGCTACCTCCACACAGGACACTGATGACAAACACACACACACACACACACACACACACACACACACACACACACACACACACACACACACACACACACACACACACACACACACACACACACACACACACTTGACAGTACTGAGACTCAACCCCCTAGCTAACTTTGTATTGCTACTACAGTGTACCACATTTATCACATGTGCCACACAGCTTGAAGGGCTAGCCCTTCTCTAAAGGTGTATTTCAAGGTGAATGACATCAGCAGGCTTGCCAAAGTAGGGCAATGGAAAGTGTAGTGACTGTGACTGGCCTCAAAAGCATTGATCTCTACACACACAAACAAACACATATACAAACAGAGAGTTTCACCGTTGTCATGTCTGGGTTAAAACTCCTACCTAACTAGTATATCACACTATAGCATTATGCAGTTATCGCACGTGCCATGGAGCTTACAGGGTTAACCCTTCTCCAAGGGTGTATTTCAAGGTGAATGACATCAGTAGGCTTGCCAAGGTAGGGCAATGGAAAGAGTAGTGACTGTGACTGAACTCAAAAGCATTGATCTCTAGACACACAAACAAACAAACAGAGAGATTCACAGTTGCCATGTCTGGGATTAAAACTCCTATCTAACTAGTACATCACACTATAGTATTATGCAGTTCTAGCATGCACCATGGAGATTATAGTGCTAGCCCTTCTCCAAAAGTGTATTTCAAGATGAATGACATCAGCAAGCTTGCCATGTAGGGCAATGGAAATTGTGGTGACTGTGACTAGCCTCAAAAACATTGATCCCTACACACACACACACACACACACACACACACACACACACACACACACACACACACACACACACACACACACACACACACACACACACACACACACACACACAGAGTCTCATAGTTGCCATGTCTGGGATTAGAATTCCTACCTAACTAGTACATCAGACTATAGCATTACACAGTTATAGCATGCACCACAGAGCTTATAGGGTTAGCCCTTCTCCAAAGGTGTATTTCAAGTTGAATGACATCAGCAGGCTTGCCAAAGTAGGACAATGGAAAGTATAGTGACTGTGACTGGACTCAAATGCATTGATCCCTATACATACAAAGCTTCACAGTTATCATGTCTGGTATTAACACTGCTAACTAGTACATCACACTATAGCATTACTCAGTTATAGCACATGCCACAGAGCTTATAGCGCTAGCATTTTTCCAGAGGTGTATTTCAAGGTGAATGACAACTGAAGGCTAGCTAAAGGAGGGCAATGGGGAGTGCAGTGCATGTGAATAGGCCATAAACCATTCATCTGGAAGCACACACACAAAACTCAGTCACACCCACATTTACATTTGACAGGACCATGTATACAACTGTCAGATGAATAATGACTTATACTGTTATGTTGCACAGTTATCACAAGCAGCACAGACACTATAGTGCTGAGGGCTACAAGATGCAAATGTCTACAGTGATAGACATTTGCATATCATGTAGTATTGGCAATTGCATGTGTGCTGGGTGAGACAGGCCTCATTATGGGAAGCTCTTTGCCACTGTCTGTCACTTTCTTCCCCACATCTATGTATGTGTATGTTTTACCTATTACAGTGTGTTCTCCTTGGATATATGTGTGTATTCCTATCCAGTGTGTATACAAAGCATGACTGGTGTGCAATGTGGAGTGTGTGCACAGACATCTGCAACTGACAGATATATATAGATATGTATATATATATATATATAGTCCACTGTAGTTGCCAGACATGGGCTTCGTTTCTGCTGTAAGTGTGGGAGCATGCCCAGTATGACTATGAATTGAATGTGTGAATCCATTCCAGCTATGTTGTACTCCAGTGCAGGCATTTGTGTTCTACACCTACAGCTAGCAACCTGTTTCTGCAGGATATCTGTAGATAGGCTGACAATATGGGGTCACAATGGTCAAAGGATAATGGGATACTGTAACTAATTGTGTCTGTGCTGCTGCTGTTAAATGGTTTTGGTGTTAGCAGAGATAGTCAAACATATGTACTGTTTTAAACTGTGATGTTTTATGTCATCATCTACTGACAGGTATACATATTTGCTTGCAGTAATTTCCTGGGGAATACAAGATGAATGAAGCTGTGTCCAGTATTTTGGTCTACAGCCTACATATTCTTGCACAATCATGCCATTCTGGAGGGGGAGATGCAGACATTTGCTGATGTGTCTGTGTAAATGGTTCAGCACCTTGGTACTGTGGTGGCTGAGGGATGCCATGCTTGTACATCTATCAACATGACAGAATGGCCATATCCTGCTGTGGCCATACCTCACAGCTGTACAGATTCACACAGGTTACCCAGAGGCAGGGCTCATATTTCTGGTCATTACCCCTTCACACCCTTCACATTGTGGTTTATGAGCAGGTTTGTAGCCACCCATTCCTGTGTTTGCAGGCAGGGATAGTATGTGCACACATCTGAGTTTCAGACGTCATACACTCCATGGTTCTACCCTCCCTCTGTTATTCCATCCTCTTCTGAACATTACACAAACAATATCTGATAAGTATCCCTGCAGTTATCACTTCATTCCAGCAGTATTTAGGGGTTGGTCCATAGTACATACAGTAGGACATAGTGGACATGCTACTAGGATTTGTCAACATGGCCTTGCATTTGTGTTTTGTGGACTGTGTTATGTCATTATTTGGGAGTCCATGAGATAACATACACTGGCAGTATGGGCGAGACAGAGGCCTTTGACAGAGGAATGTAGGACATTTGGTAGTGATGCAGGCTATCTGTAGCAAGCCAGTGCATTGTGTCACTCCTACAGTCCCAGGCTGCAAGCCACTGTATTCCTCAAGGGGTGACAGGGTAGGTGTGCAAAGTGTTAATGGCAATAATTTTTGTACTTATTAATCCATTGGTGTGGATGCTGGCAGGGTGTTACTTACAGCTAGGGACACACCTGCATGGGGCACCTCTTCAGCATGCTGCGTTCTGTGGATATTCCCATACAGAGGTGGGGGTCACATTGTACTTATTTCCAGCAGCAGTGATATGACCTGTGAGGTACCTGTGGCTGATGGGGGGGGGGTGAGCTGAGTGCATGTGTGCTGTGGAAGCAACTTGCAGCTGACTCACAGATATATGTGGGGCATTCCACTTGTGCTGGCTTGTGCGGGACATCAGCAGTTTCTCAGTACTTCATAGTTGTGCCTTTTGTAGTCTGCCAGTGTTTGGCCAGACTACATCAGTATTCCATACTTCACAGCCAACTAATGTGCTGCTAACCTGTATGTACAAATCCAAAGGTGTGCCCATTTGACAATAACATTTTATACACTATCTGTCTAGAGTACTTCCACCTGTGAACTGTTTGTATGTCTGGGCCCACATTCATGCTATGTCCATCTTTCAGATGGTGACAGATATTACATCTGAACAATTAGTATGGATTACTGCTGGATTGTGTTTCTGGGATGCATTGTGTTTGGCACTGCAGTTGTGTGAACTTGGCCCTGTCATCAACAGTATTGGCCATTGGCCACCAGGACACAACCCTCTATGCCTACATGCTGACCACTTTCACGCAAT
Organism: Protopterus annectens; assembly: GCF_019279795.1. Taxonomy (NCBI): domain Eukaryota; kingdom Metazoa; phylum Chordata; order Ceratodontiformes; family Protopteridae; genus Protopterus; species Protopterus annectens. The sequence continues at coordinate 505,956,723 of NC_056741.1, read as the reverse complement.
ATACAACACACAACAACCTAACTCACAGCGCCCTGCATATTGTACACGTGCAGCAATCTATCCTGCTCCTTTGGCCAGCTCAGGTAATCTATGCTCCACCATGGTTACACCCAATCATACATGTTACTACATTTCTACATAGGATTGTGGGGGGGAGCACACCTGACAACTGTACACATTTGCTATGACTGTACTGGTATTTCAGGTACTCTGTTGGCTTCCATTTCATTCTGTATTCTGTCCTATGATGCAGACTTGAGGCATATCAGCGTAGTACAGTTCTTAGGTTTTATTGACCTACATTTCAGTTTCAGACTTTTTACCCTTCAGAACTAACATCACACTACCTGACCTGTTGAAGTCTGTCTGTATAGGTCTGGAGGGGGGGGGGGGCTGTTATCCACTGCCATCACTTGGAGGCCTTAGCACAGCCTTTCTTTCTGTTTGTCTACACCTGTCCTGCTGGCTGAGACCGTTGTTGAGTATGTGAGCCTCACTGACATGCATGTGTGTGTCCTATGGACACACATTTTTTCCCACCAAATGTCCTGCAGTGGGTTTTTTCACCTTGTGTAGTACTGCCTACTATGTTGACATCAGTATGTGTTATGGATTTCATGCTGCCGATATAGGTGTCTACTATCTGCTGCCATCCCATTTAGCCAATCAATTCCCTTGCATGCTCACATTCATACCATAGATACAAGTAGCAGAACATACCACTCCATTCAGCAAATGATAGTGAGAGTGACTTATCTTGTGGCTGTGCCAGTATTGAGGATGGTGCTGGATGGTTGACTATGTTGAATGCACATAGTACACTCCCTATACATGGTTAAGCACAGGCAGTGTCATTTTTGACATCCCTTTTACTGTATGTGCAAGTCAGAGAGAGGTGTCATTCCCTGGGTTCCTACCATGTCAGTGTATGTTCTGTGCATTGCCTCTTTGCCAAGGCCTGGGCATACTGGGCATGTCTTCTTCTGCCTACAGGGGCATGCTCAGGTTGTTCTTCCTCCAACTAACTCTCTGCCTGTGCTGGCCCTGGCAGTGGTGGGGGGCTGTGTGGCTCTACCCCGTGCTGTTTCTCCTGCAACTGTTTCTGCAGGATCATATTGTGTAGCATGGCACATACAATAACAATTTGGGTACATGTAGCTGGTAAGTACTGCAAGACTCCACAGGATATGTCCAGGCACCGGAACCATGACTTGAGCATCCCAAATACATGCTCTATTATGATTCTGGTCTGTGCATGTGCCTCATTATGGAGATCTTGTTCGGGTGTGTGTGCATTTCTGATGGGTGTCATGAGCCATGGCTGCAGTGCGTAACCAACATCCCCCACTAAGTGGCCATATGGGATGTCCCCATTGGCAAATCTCAGGCACAGCTGCGTCATATGTCAGATGTGGGAGTAGTGATAGCTTCCATGGCTGCCAGCACACACATTCATTATAATGCCCTGGGCATCGCACATGACCTGGCAGTTGATGGAGGGGAAGCCCTTGCAGTTTATGTAGACTCTACCCCACTCACCGGGTGGTGCTTTGATGTGTTTATGCGTGCAGTCTATAGCTCCCACTACCACATGGTATTCTGCTATTTGGTGGAAGAGTCACATATTGCTGGTCAATGCCTCACAGGGGTGAGGAAATATATGTGCTCACTGGTATGTGCTGACATGGCATCCAAGAACTGGTGGAGAACCCTGGATACTGATGCCTGTGAGATCCCCATGATATCCCCAGTTGGCCTTTGGAATTTACCTGTGGCTAGTATTCTTAAGCTTACACATACCTTGGTATCCACTTGGATGGGTTCCCCTTTCTTGGTTCTGTGTGTAAGGCGTAGCCGGCACAGCTCAACAATTTGTTGTAGGAGGTCGCTGCCCACCCTATAGTGCTCCACTATCTCCAGCTCATGTAGCCCCTGGTAGGTTACCCTGGGTTTGTACACTCTTCTCCTTCTCCTCACTGTGAGTTGATCATCAGCAGTGACATCCTCACCACCCTTAGCCTCTTCACATGTTGATTTATGAGAGCAAAAGAAGCCCCTATCATTTTTTTGCTTTTGTTGGTAAAATTTCCCTGTTTGTGTACACCAGTTGTGTAGAGTTTGTGGGAAAAACAGGGAAATGTCTTTGCATAGTTTATAGTAGTGTGCTGGGCTGAGCTGGGCTGCTGCCTGTGTAATTGGCTGGTTCTGATACATTTCACCTGCAGCTATGCTAGTTCTCTTTGATTGCCTTCCTACTGCTACTTTCCCTTCCCATTGGCTTCCTTGTTAAGCCCCGAGGCACTGCACGCAAACCCAGTGCTCAGATGTGAACAGAGCTGCTGTTTCCTATTTTTTTTTTTAAACTCGGTGAGTGCCGCACACACCCATTTAGGCAATGTAAGCACCATTTAAAAAAATCTGGCCCTCCCTGGACACGATCATACTATGCATTTCTTAGTGGAAAACAATACAGCCTTAGACACACACCCTGCCTTAGCTGTGCTTAGGTAAGTGCAAACACAGACCACAGGGCTCCAATAAGTTTACAGCATCATGACACACCCCCTTATAAAGTCATCTAGCTCGTAGGCTTACACTGTGGTCTTAATGCACCTACACGGTTGGGTGTAAGCAAGCACTGAGGGGAAATCTGTGATTCAGTATCATTACCCTTATTTGCATAGGATCGACTGCTATTGCATGGTTACAAATCTGACACAGCCTTCCCCATTAGCAACAACTATTCCATGCTCTTGTTGTGTTATTCATGGCATTGAATATTATGGCAGAATTATGATTTTGGTTTAAAGGCTTATTTCCAGCTTTTTTTTCTATTTTCGGGCCTATCCCGTTTGCGCACCGCTGCCCTGGGCTTAAATGGCCAAAATCGGCCAACAAAAACAAAAGTTAATTTTTATAATTTTGAAATAATTTTTCATGCCTATGGCCAAATATTTGGCCTTTGGCATGCCTAACCCTTCTAATACATGCATTTTTACGAGCTGTCATGCATCCGTTTTGTAGTTTGCAGAAATGTATTCAGCTATTGGATGAATACATTTCTGCAATCTAGACTATTCCTGCACGGACGTCTGCCTGCTTCCTGGATTGCTAATTCACCTCATTTGCATGTTTTTCACCAGCAAATGTGGTATTAGTATACAGGGGCTGTGTCCATGAAGGAATAGTGCAGGACCACAAGTGCACGTCCCAGGAGCTTATTCCTGGATCACACGGCAGCCATATTGCCTGCAGCAGCTCTTGCACTATTCGTGCACGCCATGCAGAGCTTGCCAAAATGTTTTCTGCAGATTAAAAGGTTGAATATATAGCTCTTTTTTTTGTTTTTGTTTTTTTTGGTCTGTAATTGCATTCATTTTGTCTATTTTGTACAGCATACAGAGTGTAATAAATAATATACCGGAAGAACAAAAATGTCAAAGTTTTGTATTTATTAGTACAGAATAAGAGCAAGGAATGAAAGTAATATAATGTAAAGACACAAGAAAGTATTGTTAAAAGTAAAATGTTATTTATTTATTTAATTAATTTTTAAATATGATGGAGTATATATGAGTGTAAGTGAAGGAGATGACAGATGTTAGATGCAAAAGAACTTCAATGGCATTTTTTCTAAATGCATGCAATTATCCAGTGTTAAATGACAATCAGGGGAATTCAATAAAGCTTACATGGATTAATTCTCCATGTAGGCATAGTGTCAGGGAACTTGCACTGAAGTAAGCAGCCATGTGATCCAGTAAACAGAACATAGGGGCGTGCACGAGCGTGTGGACACAGAAGTATCCGTGCATGCAAATCACCTCCTAAGCAGGTGAAGTGCATGCAAATGAGGGTTCTGGAGCAATCCATGAAGCAGATAGGCATTCCTGCAGACCTCATGTTGATGTCCAAAGTGTACACAGAAAAATTCTGTGTACAGGAAAGTAAAAATGGAACAGTGGCTGTAAAAGCCCACGCAGAAGGTAAATACATGCCAGTGAGCACATTTATTTACCCTGCACCCCTGATGAGAGGGCCAACAGTATGTGTCACGTTTACTGTGTAGCACACTACCCTGAGGTACCAGGTGCCATAGACTGCACTCATGTACACATTAAAGCACCACCTGGTGAGGAGGGTAGAGTCCATGTCAACTGCTAGGGGTATCACTGCATAAACTGCCAGGTCATGTGCAATGCTCAGGGCATTATCATGAACGTGTGAGTTGGCAGCCCTGGCAGTTATAACTCCCATATCTGGAATGCATCACAGCTGTACCAGATATTTTTCAAGAGGGACATCCCATACAGCCATCTACTGAGGGATGCTAGCTATGCAGTGGAACCATGGATGATGACACCCATCAGAAATGCACACACACCTACAGAAGAACACCATAATGAGGTACACACTCACAAACTAAGAACATCAGTAGTTTGACTCTAGCATTTTGCTATAAAAGGAATGCTAGTATGTTTGTTTTTAGTGTGGCCCTTGAAGATATCATAGAGCATGTGTTTGGGCTGCTCAAGTCATGGTTCTGTTGCCTCAATATATCTGGTGAAGCCCTGCAGTACTCTCCAGCCACATTGTGCACACATGTTCACGGTATGTGCCATGCTACACAATATGATCCGGCAAAAACAGCTGCAACAGGATCATCAGAGGGAAGGGACACAAAGCACTCCATGATTGCCAAGGTCCCCACAGCCACACCTACAGGGGGACTTGGAGGAGGAACCCCCCCCGAGGCTGTCCCTGTAGGCAGACATAAGAGTGCCCAGTATGCCCTGGCCTTTGAAAGAGGCAATACATAGCACATGCACTGACAACCTAGGGTCCTAGGGACTGACACCTTCCTCTGACTCACACACATAGTAAAAAGGATGCCAGCCACACCACACAACCTGTACCTTACGATGTATTGGCTGTGTACTGCATGCATCAGACAGAGTCAGCCCTGAAACATAGGTATCTCAAGTGCTGCATTCACAAGGTAAGTCACTCTCCTTTACAACAAATGTATGGGGTACTAGATGATGGTATCATATGTATGGACCTGCTGCATGTATGCAAGGGAATATAGTGGTCTACTGAGCTACTTGAAGAGAACTAACAGCTATGTGGGACAACAGGTACTCTGTCCAGTACTGGCTACTCCATAATATGCATTAGGCCACAGGGCAGCAAAACCCACTGCAGAATGGAAGGGAAATGCCAAACAGTGGGGTCATAGGACAAACACATGACTGTCAATGCTAGAGTCCCCTACCCCCAACACAACTGTGTTCCCATATAACTGCAGTAGCAGCATGTTTGCAAAGATATAGCAGCAGACCACACAATCCCAGGGCTGCCCCAAACAACCTGGATACATGTTCTATTTCCACAATATGCAGGGGTCAAAGTGTATGTCTGTCTGCTGTTGATAGTGTGAGTAATTAAACCTTACTTTCTGGTGGCTGGTGTGGCTCAGTGGGCTAAGTACATTAGCATGATTGATGGTGTTCATGGTTCGAAGCTGGCTGCACCTACAACTTTTGCATGTGAGGTACTCCTATGGTAGGAGTCCCACAGACTATCAATATGTCACAATCTGTTACTGTAAGAAAGCTGGACAAAGCCAGAGACAAAGGAGGGACAGAGAGCGAAACCTACAGACATTCTACATGCACTGAGTAATCTAGAAGGTGGCCAGTATAACAGCAGGTTGTAAGAAGTCATACTAGTAGCAGATGTAAAGGCCATTATATAACTGTGTCAGTACTTATGACAATTCTTTGGGTTCCATTTAGTAGTATATTAGCAGAAAAACACAACTGTCTAAGGAGCAGAGCAGACATATGGGGCAGAATGCTGGACATCCTGAAAAAAGTCAGAGTTGTGAAGACTATAACCCTGTGTGTGGTGTTACATCATGTATCCCAGTCACAGCATACCTACAACCACTTAAAGCAGGAAATCTGGAAAAAGCCATGAACAGTAGATGGACTTAGGCCCAAATATAAGGAGAAAGATTAACTAGTGGCCAGACAAGTGTAGAAAGTGCAGGGAATAACTGGTCGTGCAGGAGTATGCATTTCCTGGTGTGTATGGAGTCATTAACTCAAATGTCTGTCATTTACTAATGTCATGATTTGCTACTGATGTACCAGAAAATCACAATGCTATGTAAAATATGCCATACATATGATGCAAAATTCTGTACAGTCTATTACAATCTGTGAAGTCGATAGGTATGCGCCATATATTACATTCAGCACACCCCCAAGGAATTACTTGGACAAAATATCAGGGAGGTGCTGGACTGTTGAATCAGCTGCAGCAACCAATTGGCTGTAGCACACAAAATCCCAGACTAGAGTACAGGTTGTTCTGGCCTGTAGTCACCTTGAAAATACTGACAGTCACAGTGGGCATGCTCCTACACTTAGCTAATTTCAGCCCATGTCTGATGCCTCATTTGCCTAAAGAACTGATATGTGAAAATCTCTTTGTGCATACAGACCGCTATGTACATCCTCCACATATATCTATATAACACAGTTACATAATGCGCACACACACGCACACACACGCAAACACACACACACACACACACACACACACACACACACACACACACACACACACACACACACACACACACACACACACACACACACACACACACAGCTACATCTAAGTTAACATCCCTGTGATATGGCCAAAGCCATATGCTCGAATTTCAGAAGCTCAACCTTCTGAATGGGAAAGTAACGAACAATGAAACACAAAACAGTGTTTTCTGCAGAGGGGCAAGCCCCCCTGCATCCCCCACACCCCCCACTACTTATTTATTCTAACTCTGAGATCACACTACAGCGCAGAAAGGGAAATCTCCTATTCTGCGCCTTATGCCGATCCCCATTCAGAAGGTCGAGCTTCTGAAATTTCGAGCATATGGTCTCGACCATATGCATTTCGAGATTTCAGCCATTCAACCTTCTGAAGGAGAACTATATATATATATATATATATGTATATATATATATATATATATATATATATATATATATATATATAAATGGTACTTATGTATTATTGCAACCAGATTTTCACGATAATACCAGTTACTTCCGGATGTTTAAAAGTGACCCTTAATGTAATGAAAATGGCATACAAACTGTTTTGTTTCACAGTGAAGGTTGTTTTATGCAGGGTTATCAATCTTCTTCTTCTTCTTTCGGCTTTTTCCTGGTAAGGGGTCGCCACAGTGGATCACCTTGTCCGCACATTGAATATGGAGTTGGTTTTTTGGTGTTGGGTTGCCAGCGCCCAACCTTCCACAGAAGGCACACTCACATGCACACCTAGGGCCAATTTAGAGTGTCCAATCCACCTGCAGCATGTCTTTGGGATGTGGGAGAAACCGAGCACCGGAGGAAACCCACGCCACCACAGGAGAGGACATGCAGACTCAAGACAGAAGGCACCAGAGAACCTCTTGCTGTGAAGCGGCAATGCTAACCACTGCACCACCGTGGCCACCCTATGCAGGGTTATCAATAAAGACTTTTAAAAGCAGTGTAGCTACTTATGTATGCCCTTTACTGGCAGCATGTCATGCTGTTTTTTGCAACTGCTCCTCTGTGTGAAGCACACTCCCCAGCAAAAACACTGCTTTGAAGCCCTCCTGACTGCAATCGCTGACAACTTCTCCCCACATACAATTAGTAAGTCAGCAAATGAGTCATGCACAGCTTTTCAGCCATAAAACATGCTGAAGTATATCCTGACTTTGTCCGAATATTTCACAGTTATATCAACCCAAACCACAGATTTCAACTTCTGATGTGAAAAACAACCCAGAATCACCTGTCAACATATTTCCCCATCAATCTTGCAAGTTTCTGTCACAAAGGTGTCTTTTCAGGCGTGTTTAAAAACATTGACAAATAAATAGTTCACTGAAAACATTTCTATGGGTGTCTGTTTTTATTGTCAGTATTGCTTCCTCACAGTTAAAGTAATAATTTCTTCAGTAACACAGCAGCCCTGCCAATTGAAGCATGCCTGTGTAATGCACACAAAACAGGAAAACAATTGTTTCTCTTCCTAAATGATAGTCAAATAATTTTTTCCAGCAGTAAAGATGTTTAATTTCAGCTGATGTTATTTACCAGACTCGTTTTCAGGCCATCATGCGTATTATCGCAACCGCGGAAATCTGGTTGCGATAATACGTAAGTACTATATATATATATATATATATATATATATATATATATATATATATATATATATATACATGTGTATATGTGCATGGTTATGCAGAAATGCTGGGGTTATCCGCACCTGCTTATACAACTGTTGGTAAAAGACCATGGCCATATAATGACATAATCCACCCAACCACAGAACCCTGTGCCTGTGGAATGCCATCCTGTAGACAGACAATGGTGAGCAGGTGGTGTAATGTGCAATGGCTGCAACACAGAATGTGGACAGGCCATATAATCACTAGCCAATTGTCCACCTAGCAAACTGCAACTGGCTAGAAGTGGCAATACTGGAAACTGTACACACATAGCAGGGGTTTTAACAGGTACCCCACTGCTACAACACTAGATACAATAACATAAACCAGGTGCATTCTGCATGCCACACATGCTGTGTAAGACAAGGCCACTTTGTGTAACACCACAAGTACTGTGGCAGCAGCCACATGTGTACCAGATGTAATTAGTGGGGTGTGCAATTAGTACTGTGAGCTGTATTGTGTAATAGTAGATAGGTAGGGGTTCTGATCTCACATCAGCCATTGTGTGTGTGTGTGTGTGTGTGTGTGTGTGTGTGTGTGTGTGTGTGTGTGTGTGTGTGTGTGTGTATGTGTAGATATTTCCCTTACAACAGTACAGACCTACCTATCGGGTCTATGTCTATGCAATGGTCAATTCTTTTATGGCCCTGTGACTAGTTTCCTCCTCAACACTGGCCTCTCTGTTAACACCTGCTGATGTCCTCCACCTTAAGATCACTGGCTGACACTTTCAAAACAGATAAGCTCTATGGCACATGCGATAAGTACTTAATGTGATAGTGTACACTGCTAAATAGGTAGGGGGTTCTAATCTCAATAAGGTCAACTACGTGTGTGTGTGTGTGTGTGTGTGTGTGTGTGTGTGTGTGTGTGTGTGCGTGTGTGTTTATGTGTATGTGAATATATCCCTTTGTAGCTGTGTGCCATGTTTATACACTTTAAGGCTCTGTGACTAGTTGCTGGCCCTAAATAGCCCACATCTACCTAGACATAAATGCTATCTGCCACCACCTACATTTGTAGGTACAGAATACCCAAGTGACATGTTTCAAGGGTAGCATGCCTTGTCATGGAGTATGCAAGCAGGATCATGCTGTGCACCCCCATTCTCTCTTGACACCCTGTCTATACATTTGCACCTAGGTAACCATGCACATATACAGTCGTTCCCTGCTTATGTCATATTTCTGCTGTGCTGCCATGCCTTCATGAACTGCTGGTTTGTTACCAAGTCTCCACAGCATAGCAATGCAGACCCCTAGAAGAGAACCATACACATTTCTGAGAGACACCTGTCATTCTGCAACACTACCATCAATCTAACATTACGCATCAAAGCTACAAACACTTTGATGTGTACTCATGACACATGCCAGCATACAGCACCTGTCATGGCATAATACTGCAGCAATACAAAATGTCATTTAATGTAATAAAGTCACCCTGTGCATTATACACATATTTTCATGTCCCTGCATTGATGGTATGCATGGCAGAGATGAGGTACAGGTATCATCACATGCACAGGGAGTGGTGTGGGGGTGCCAGAGGCCTAGGCTGTGCCAAACAGTTGACATGTGTTTGAGTCAGGAAGGGGTGCTGGTCAGCTTGGCCATGGAGAGGTGTGTATGTGTCTGTTGGTGACCTGCATGTGTCAGAGATGTTTGAGTGTGTGCATGTACACAGTCAAGCCAGGTCCTAGCCCTACATATGGGTATGTTGGACAACTGTGGACTGTACATGGCAGAGTGGACAGTTCACCATCTCTGGCCATGAACACAGGAACTAAGTCTGCCAGGAGTGGCAGTGGCACCATCATGCCCACAGTCAGATTCGGTGCTTGTCACTGATAGTTAATGGTGTCTGCTGGGCCCATGCCCCTCATAGGACCACAAGGACCACATGTACATGGCCTGACACATCATGGTGTGTACAGAACTCTCCCTTCTGTAGTTCTGGAGGTACTGCCACTATGGGCATATGAATGTGCATGGCCACGTGAACTCTCAGCCGATTTTGTTTCTGACCTACGTCTATGTGTCCAGCGCCCTACTCCCATGAGATATTCCAGCACAGACAATGTGCAGTCAATGAATGACAATGTCTCACCCCATTGTCTGTCCACTACATCAGTGAAATGATCCATGGCATCACCAAAGTGGTGGATGGAGTCACATATGCCAGACTGTGCTGCATCCATGATCCTGACTATCCACCTGGTGCTGCTATTGGAATGTGCCTGTGCTTCCATGATGGACCTAAACATGCATTGAGTGACCCATGATGTGACACTTGTGATAGGCGGTGACTCCTCCGTCAAGCATCCCTGTCAATCCACCTGTGTGGGATCTCACCAACTGTCTGGCTATGGCTAGTGTCTGCACTCACTGATGCCATTGTTGTCACACTCTCCTGTTCAATGCTGCCACACTCTGACTGATATCAATCTGTGGCTGCAAGGGAATAGGTATGTATGGGCATACTGACTGTGTGCGGGGGCAATGGAGGTGGAAGTGGGATGTCAACCCATGGGACAGATTCAGCCCCTAACAACCAAATCTGTGCTTCACTGTGCCTCACTATGGCCACCATCATCATCAGAGTCCGATGAGACATCAACATCAAGGGGACACACTCCAACCCCCATGGTCACCTGTGAGAAGAAAGACAAAATAAATACATTACTACCAGCACTATTATGTATGGTGATCCACACACACACATACACACACACACACACACACACACACACACACACACACACACACACACACACACACACACACACACACACACACACACACACACACACACACACACAGATGGGGAGCCACAACTGTATTACCAATACCACATCTTATTTCTGATCCCAAGCACAACACACAAGCAGACTAAATCATGCACAGACAAGACAGGCCCTTTATAGCATACACTGCAGCTATGCCCGGTTAATGTTCCCACTACTATACACCTGTGAGATAAGCAATATGTCAGTGTATGTGACAGACCTACACCTAAAACACAGTGCACCTGTCTTGAGCATACTATATCCCCCTGTAGAGCAAACTGCATAGACCTTCTCATAAATAAGTGTGAATGTGTTACTGCTTCTGCAAATACACAATTCTGATTACTGATTCAATGCAATTCAGTTAATTCCTCTGAAACTGAACATACAAGTATTGCACTCTGGCTAAGCATATAATTTGTGTCTACAGCAAAATGCCAGCCGTTAATGTTCTTAGGGTATATATGATCCATAAAACAACAGTATCACACTCACCAGGTACAGGACCCTAGACTTCAACCACACCTGATGTACCTATGAAAATGTGAGGCAGAGGTATTGCCAGCAATACCAAAGGTGGCATTGTTACAGAAAAATATTGCGTATATCAACATGTACAGTAGGTAATGTGATACTACCTACATTGCTGACATTCTGATTATGTGTGCACAGTTGTACAATAAAAACAACCCTCCCCCAATACAGATACACCTGACACCCGTGTACTGGTATGCAGAGTCTGCCACAATGACTGATACAGTATTACAGTGATGAACACAGGAGGCTTACCTGGATGCTCCTGTGTTGTGAATACTGTAGCACCCACCCCCAGGATGTATGGGATAATAGATGCTTGGGAGCTAGTGGTTGATCCCAGGTTAACCTGGAATTCCTTTGTGGCTGAGTGTGGTTTTTCTGCAGCAGGCCCTCCACCAGTGGCAGCACAGTCCCTGGCAACAGTGGCATCCCTTTACCATGCAACATTGACCATATCTGTTGCCTGGTATTGGACCTGCTCGTAGGTTCTGTCCTGTAGCCCTACTTGGTTGACTGCTGTGAAGAGTTCAGACAAAAGTGATGCATGTTGTTCATGATGCTGGTGACTCCTACAAAGCAGAATGTTGTGATGCAGTCTGAGGTCATCCAGGATAACATTATTTTCAGCAGCTGAAAATGGTGGGTGCCTCCATCTAGACATCCTTTCTGAAAAACAACAAGAAGGGAATACATCACAGTGCCAGATATGTTGCTATCCACTATGTACAGACCCTACACATATACATTGGCCTACACTATCCACTGCTACCTCCCACATCATACCCCGAGGTCTATCAACACACTATGTATGTAGCTATCAGCAACATAGTACCAATAGCAGTTATATTGCTCTGTGCCATGACAGAGTGTGCTGTATGTCTCCACACCCATCAATGCCATCTACTGTGGTGTGTCCTGTATGGGCCATGTCCCAATACCATGTCATACAGCCACTGTCAGAAAAATAGGTGTGTGTTATTACAAGTATATGGGGATAGTCCATCAACATCAGTATGCCACAATGACAGACCACAATGCAAACATGCTGTAAGGTATCTTCCATGTAGGTGTCCTACTTCTCCAGTATACAGATGTTTACAGAATGTGTATGTGTGCCTGATATATGTGGTCCTTTTGTCACAGACATGTGGATGTCTGGCAAATGATTGGACAATAACTGATGGCTGCTCTTAAAATGTAGAGAATCTGGCTGTCACATGCCAGAACCCTCAGAAAACAGTTATGCTGTAGTAATATCTGTTATTGAATTCATACCCTTACTTTGTATGACCAATATGCACACTCTGTTGCTGAAGTTGGGCCTGTGTCCCCCCACTAATAATGGCTATGACCTGAATTCCTGCTCTAGGGGGTTGCCAGGTATGTTAGCCATAGCTCTCAAGTAATGAGGTACAAATGTTGAGAAAAAAGTGACCTAGCAAGAGTCCATCAGGGACAGTCAGGTACACCTTTTACAATGTCTGAACTATTCCTTTGTAACCTTCATAGACTGAGAGGAGCTGAATGACCGTCCATCATGTAATATGACAGCTGTGTCCACCCTTACTTACTATGAATATGGCTAACACATAATCCAGTAGCAGTTGTACCGGAGCCGACCATTGTAGGAGGGAGTGAGTGGGCCACAGCTGTGATTTAAGTCACAGCAAGCACAGTTGAAAGGCATGCCTGTAGCTGTTGGACAGCAGAGTCAAATCAACTTGTCATTACCATAGATGTACTACAGGCTTAGTGTTGTAATCCCTATTCGCCATAACTGCATCCTCCCATATGCATCCCATTATAAGGGGACTTGTATTACATACCTAGTAGAGTGAACAAATCCTCATGAAAATGCTTCCTTAATCACAGTCTGTCTTGGTAAAGCAAATTACAGACCTGTTTTCCATAAAATTGTAGGTAATGTTCATTAACAGGTAATTGCCTGTCCATAAATCCATGGCTCAGACTTGCTAATTTCATCCAGAGCACATGGGTTGCACTTTCATTAGCCAAAGACATGGCACAACAGTGCAATATTTAAAGCCTTCATGTAGGCCTTGGCCCCTTTCTTAGTCTGTGAGATGGACATTAGTGAGGTGTGAAGACTACAACATTGCAGAGGGTAGGTACAAAGAATGTTCACTATTGAAATTTATGAGGTATGTCTACAGTTTTGCATGTTGTGTTTGAGCATTGTCAAATGATTTGTGATTATCTGGCAGTTCAGTGTTAAACATTGTGGGTTGAGGTCAGTAAGGGGGAAGAAACATGTGAGTGTCAGAAGTCATACCCATCAGAATACATACGCTGCTGCAGTAGCTGTGGGTCTATCAGCTCTGTATGTTTGTAGGGGCAGACTGTGAAACATGTCCCTGTCGATTGACTTTTGCCCCACCCCTTTATGTATGAGTTTTGTGTGGATCCCTTGTTCTAGGGGGTTGTGAGATATGGTAGGTCTGTAGCAGGTAGCCTACCATACAGCTGGATATGTTGGAGGCTGCAGCTGTTGCTTTTTGCCTAGGACTCATAGTGGGGAGTGTGAACATGTTGGTGGATAGCAAACTGTATGTGTCACTGTGGGAGCAGTGTCAGCTCTGTCATTACAGCCGACCCAGGGTGAGTGTACCCATAACAATCCAATTGAGGCATGTGCTTAAGGTACATCTGTTATGTAATAGTGCCAGAGAGTAATAGGCGACATATAAGTAGGCTATACAAATATGTGCAGTGTGTCCCTAACTACAGGCTTTTGACTTGCTAACATGGGTAACAGTTAATTCTATAGCAGCAACCTGTTTTGGTTAAAATTGCATTATTTGCCATATTCACAAGAATGTAATTGAAGTGCAACACACTGGATTCAATCCCAGGGTTGTGAGTGGCAAAATGTACTGTATGCATGCCATTCAACAGAATGAGCTACGGCTGCAGCAGGTGTGTTTACAAGATATATGTGCATGCATACAGTCTGTGACACAGGAATTGCATTTGCATGTCTGTCAAGATTTTCTAACCTCAATCTTCAATGACTTGTCAGTATTTAGCAGATAGATATGTTTTTGTGAGAAACGTCCCAAAACTAGGAGGCACAACTTTGGACATTCTGCAACAGTCTGTACAGTTCACAGCTATACTTGCTATCCCAGGCCTCACATACATCCATTATTATTTACTTGGATGTGTACTGGTGTAGTGTCTGCATCACAGTCCCAAGTACACTTCCAGTTTTCCCATTATATGTACTTGCAGTGTGTCAGTGGCAATCAATATATGTTGGTGGAAACATCTGTTTTAATTCAGAGCTGAATGGCCTAGTGCACTGTCTTGTAGTTGACAAGAGCCCAGGCTTTGAGACGTGGCAGGGATGATTATTTTGCAGATGTGCCTAGCACTGAGAGAAACACATAAGATGATTAAGGGACTTTTAAGCAGCTTTTCACTGCATGCCTTTTAGCTCTGCACAAACCTGCACTAAAAATAAAAAAAGAAAAGAAAAAGGGGGTGATAAGAAAGTGGTGAAATGGGGGCAAGCAGCGAGAAAAAACAGACTGAAATGCAGGTAGGGTTGTGCAGAAGTGGTACAGGAAAGGACCATAGATTTCCATTTCTTCTACAGCAACAGCTGTGCTGCTTTTACAGAATTTGGAATTTGGAGCCTCACACCCAGAGAGATGGGTGAAGGCAACATAAATGTGTTCATTAATTAATGTAATAATTACTTGTGTCCAGTGGACATGTGTGTAATGGAGAGCTAAGTATGGACAATATTTTTTGTGGGACATGAGCACTTTTTTTTAAGGAGAGAGTGGAATGCTGGGGTAGGGATATCGGTACATGTGGGGAGGTAGGTTGGGTAGGAGAGGGTGTATTTGCAGACAGACAAAACAGACAAGACAGAATACTGTGGCAGTGTGTGACACATGAGGGGGTTAAACACCTTGGATGGGAACGGTGTTGTAAAATCAGAGGTACATGTGCCCCCAAATGGCAGCAGATTGACTGTTCTTCCTGCCCATTGGTAGTTAACACTGCTCCTTCACTGGCCCAAAGGTGGCTGTGATGGAAGTTGGGAGCCGAGGCCACCAGGCCCCTCAAGGATTGAGAGTCTGCCCTCAATCTGGCATAACTGTCCTGCACACCATCATTGGTAGCTGATCATGGGTGACAACCCCCCTCCATCCACCTCCAGGGGAGGGGACAGGCTCCATCTCCTGAGGTGGTTCCGCCCATTTGTGGTGCAAGGCCAGCAGAGGAGGCACACCCAGCTTGGGGTGCCACGGTTGGCTGAGGCAGGGTAGGTGGATTGCCATGAACCGGCCTACCCTGTCAATTTGTGGTATTGAGGTATTCCAATGTGTATAGGTTAGTAATGAATAAACTATTTAGTTAGTTATAACAGCACACCAGAACATTGCAAATAACCCAGCAACATAACATTGCATAATATACGGAACACAATAAATAAGATAACAGTCAGTACAGTAACAGCATGCCAGTACCAGTTACTGCATTAGGCCAGCAACATAGATAATTCAACAAGATATGTTAGTATGCAACCATTGTAATACATAACAATAATAAACACAAGGCCCAACATAACATTTAGAGAACAACATATGTTAATAGTAAACCATAATCAATGTATTACAATAATAAATTATGATGAAGAGAAGGGGTGGGAGGAGAGAGAAATACAGTCCATTAATACCAGTATAAGCTATATAGTTTGCAACAGTACTGTTATATACTCTTCCAGTCTGCCCTTTCTTTATGTATAGCAGTGCCCTATAGCTGCTGTAGCACGTACATACCTCTTAAGCTATCTGCATGGGACAATATGGGCCATGCTGTAACACCTACAGGTACAAAACTGCAGAGAACTATTACATGTCAGGTGGAACTATATAACTACCAGACTGTACTGTGGACTGATGTGTGACTGTGCTATTGGCATAATCATCTTGATGACAGATCTGTGACAGCGGGATTAGGCAACAGTGATTACAGTCCGGGACAGCATGACACTTGAGAGGAATTAAACCCACAGCTAGGACAGCTGTTTAATCTTCTCTTACCTCCTGGATCGTGCCAGAGTGTGGCACTGCAACTGTGGTCCCACTTCCCACTTCACCCGCCTCACAGACCCTGAGACTCTGAAATTACTGCCCATTAGCTTGAAAGCCCTTAACTGCAAGCCATGGAGAGGGATCATACGGACCTCATAAATAAAGACACAGGGAATTTGGTATGTTTGGAGATCCAACAGTTGGGCTTGTTGATCAAGTCTTTTCATTTTTTTTTACTTGCTGACTTTTTCAAAGCCATTGATGAAATGATGAGGGAAAGGCAGTCCATACAGCCTACCTCACGATACCAATACCCCCTCTTTACAATATTTGAAAAACTCATCGGGTATTCATTGAAAAACTCATAAATCTTAAATGTTAACCCATACATCACAGGAACCCACAGGGTCTGGCTGAGTGGGACAGAACCAGACTCAAGCCTGCCACATGTCTGTCACAACTCCCTCAGTGTCAGTCCTGGTGTCTGGTGGGCTCTGTCCTGGCTACCACTTTTTGCTTGGCATCTACTTTTCCTCAACAGTGAGAACACAGGAGGGTTAAGGAGCGGCTTACAAAGTGCAGATGACACAACAATCAAGCTATAGTAGAAACACAGAAGGACACACATATCTTTCAGGGGGGTCCAAGAGAAACGGATAACTGGTGCCAGCCAAACTGCCTAAAAGTTAACGGCAAAAAAATGCAAGCTCATACCCTTCGAAAAAGTTACCCACTCCCTAGCTACCTGGGGCCCTAGGGACCATTATACGAAGAAGTATTATCTTGAGTGGGGGACCCAGGTTGATAGTAGTCTGTCATTCTATCACCCATGTCTATAAAGTAGGATTCTCATCCTTCTCAGGAGCCCACCTTCTAATGAAGGGAATCTCATCTAGATCAAGGGAGTCATAGTGTAATGCCATCTCATCACTCATCAGACCAAATGATGAGTAGCTGGCCCCCATCGAATGGGGATGCCACCCGACATAAAGGAGCTCAAAAAGGCTACAAAAGTCTTCACCAGAAAAGGATAAAGGGTCTCAAATGCTGTCCTATGCCGCTGACTGAAGAACTCCAGCTCTATTTTAGCCGCTACCGCTTGCTCAGAGGATGACCTTGCTTAACATACACAATCTGACCCAGATTTGATGAATATGTTTCACCTCAAAAATCTTAGATCCATCAGAGCCACAAGGGTGCTGAGACTTAAACCCCACACGGCTATTTATAGATCAGGCTGGAGGGATAGATTCATCACCCAAAGACTCCTCTAACTGTGGAACAAAAATCCCCGGTCAGTTGTGGAGAAAGAGCACTGGGCATTACTCAGATAAGAGAAATTTGATGAATGGATGGGAGATCTAGATCTTAGGTCAGAATTACCTTCAGTGGTCAAGAAGCTCTGTAATGGCACAGAGCAAAAATAAACATGTATCATATACAGTACACAGAGTAAACAGCTATCATGCCATCTTTGGCAGGCATGGGGTTAGACCATCAGCAAATGTTCACAGACACACCAGGTATACAGCCATACCAAGATTACACATTTTATATGTTGCCTTTATTTTATGATGTCTTATCACACTACTGATCAATGCTGTTAACAGTCTGTTACATCTCAATACACAAATTATTTACCCATAATAAGGGCTACTGCAATAATTTACCTGTAATTCCTATGGGAAGAACATCTGCTAACAATACATAACTGATTCAGTAATATTTATTAGCACTTGTCACTGGATTCAAACCCTGGGCTGTGTGTGACAAAATGTACATCAGACATAACATTTATCAAACTGAGCTACTGCTGACTATTGACTGACTTATATTTGTCTAGAGCTCACCTGGAAACAAAATATGACCTGGTAATAGTAGTACAGTTTTATACAAGAATGACTTGACAGTTGAACACACATGCATGAGATTCATGCATGGCAGTGATAATAGGTAAACTGTACATTAATATATAGAATGCAGGTGTACACAATAAGCTGATAGTGGGTGGAAATATCTGTGATGTGTACAAACCATATTAGAGTATTGGGTTGGCTAGCTGACCTATATACAGTTGCAGATAGTATATTTGCAGTCTACAGTTATTACAGTTTCACACCTGCCTGCAGCCCTGTACCTTAGAGCAGGAATGCATATAGCTGAAATGCAATAGTTAACACAAGGCAATTTTGATATGCACAATAATCCTTGGGTGTTCCTGGTATTGCTTCAGATGTTACTGCAAAAAATGTCATAATTCATATATCTTGTTGTACAGCTGTACATCTGCAGTTTAGCATAACATTCTTTCTTTGCTAACCTTGAGTCAGTAAGTGGTATTCTTTGCGTTTTTATTTCAGAGCAGATGTTATACTCGATTTCATGAATAACATCACTACTTACACATATTGCACAGCACAGCTTTATTAGGGGTACTTTCATGCAGTTATTGTTATATTTTTGAGTCTTTATTAAACAACAGTTGATATAATGCAGGTGTTGCAATACGTCTGTAATTCCACAATTATTACAGTAGAAACTTTAATTTCACTAACATTATCAAGTTTCATGCTTTAATCTTTAATGCACTATACTTGGCAATACTCAGTTATTGCAGTACAGGCCTATGTCAACATTCATTGCAATACATAAATCTATGTACTTACTGGCAGTGAATGAATTACTCTATTTTCCTCCATCTATTCCCCGCAGGTTATGCTACATCAGCAAAGACATTACCACAGTCTTCCTACTGTACACTCTCCCGTATTCCCTCCACCTCTTCCCATTCTCTGCTAATTTACCTAAAAGATCTGCCTTATTATTTTTCATTTATGTTCCTGGCAGTCTGAACAAGATATATTCTAAACACTATTAAAGTGGTTCTCTTATCTCAATTTGTCTGTCCGCCAAACAGATATTATTTTGTAGTCACCTGCACTGCTTGGCGCAGCCCCGCTCCATTCACCCTTGCTAATGATTGGGCTCACTCCATTCCCCTACTCTGCCCCATTCCCCACCCACCCCCACTACTTGTAGATTTATCCTAACCCCACATTACCTGACCCACCTACCACACCCACCAACCAAAGATATATACACACACCACACCCACAGCCACACGCTACTTTGCTAAATTACCATCCTCCTCTACCTTGCCTACCCATATCCTGTCCACATACCACTGTTCCTCTAAATATATACTACCCTTAATGCCCACAACTAATATCACTAACACCATGACTCATATTCCCCACACCACCATAACACTACTCCCCTAATACTGCTTTCCTTATCTATTGGACTCTACATAATCTCCATCAGCACCTCTTACCATTACTTACTTAACAATCTCAACTACATCAAATCCTCTACCTTACCCCTTGCCACATGTAACCACTCCAAACACTTAGACAAATCCCCAGTCACCTATAGTCCATCCTTCCTCCTAACCATCTCACCAATTCATTACCCCCTAAATCCAAAAAACAACCTAGTCTCAGATTCCACTGCCTAATAGCACTCTACCTTAAAACCATTACCAACATTGCAGCCCAGTTACTACTAGGAGGCAATATCCACCAAAACCCAGGCACAGCAACTACCTCCAACAACATGTATAACTCCCATCTCTCATTTAAACACAATCCCATAGACATAAAAACACTCAACATGAACACTCATAGTATCATGAACAAAATAGAAGATCTGCATTCAGGTATTTCCATATACAACCCCTACATAATGCTCATCACAGAGACATTGTTTAAGCCCCATATTAAAGACAACTCTATAACCCCATCCAGCTATAACATTCTAAGGGTAGATAGACCAATCAACAAATCTAACTTAAAGGTCCAACTCCTACAAAAGGACTCCCCATATTTCAGAAATGCTGAAACTATAGCTGCTAAACTTCTCCTAAACCAACATAAATACCTAAACCTACTCTGCATCTACATACCACCAGGTGACAACATAAACACAAACACCCTAGAATCATTACTCCACTGGGCTTCCCACTCCCTCCCCCAAGAAACTATAGTCTTAGGCGATGTCAACATCGACTGGAAGTTTATTCACTCTTCAACACCCACCAACCACATTAACCTATATAACTTCCCCCAACTCATTTAATCACCCACACATATAGATAAATCCAACAAAAGGGAATTTATATTGCATTGGATCCTCACCAACCAGGCCAATACTGCCTACCAATGTGGAATACTGCCCAATTCTCTCAGTGACCACAAACCAACTTACATCCATTGAACAAACTTAAATGTAGCTACCCAGCCTCACTGCTATAAACCCGCTCCCACAAAAACTTCCTCTTAGATCAATTCACAGAAATGTTAAAATCCTGCAACTGGAGTCCCATCAAAACCCTCCCTCTAGATAAGGCAGTAGAGTACATTAATTCCACTTTCCTAAGGATCCTAGACCAACTAGCTCTGATCAAAATAATTCGGATATGCAGTAACCCTGCCCTCTGGCTACACAAAACCACAAAAGCATTACTAAAATTTAGGGATAAAGCATGTACAACCTGGCTACAGCACAAATCACCCACAACTAGAGGAGCCTATTCTAAACTTAGAAATAAGGCAAAAAACAGATTAAGATAGACAAAATCACTATATTTCCTTCCAAAAAAAAATACAGTAACAACACACAGAAATTCTGGGCTGCAGTGAACAACATCCTTCCACCATGGAAAACAAAACCCCACCACCAAATTTAGATGGCACAAACCTTGACATTGCCTCCAACTTCAACAATTATTTCACCTCACCTCGTACATACAAAAACTCATAAATTATATAAATCCTAGCTCCCTCCCACAACCCCCTAAAATCAATCTAACACTCCCGCCTTTTCACTCAAACTAGTACTAATCTCAACCATCCAAAAACTCATAGCAAAACTCAAACCCACCACCCTCACTGCCGATAATATCCCTGCCGAATACCTCCAACTCTCATCCAGGGCCATTGCTTACCCCAACTCACTACTAATAAACAGATCTACTGTATTACTGAACATTACATTCCATCCTTGTGGAAAACCTCATATACCATTTCCATCCACAAGGGTGGCCCATCCATCCACCTCTCTAACTAAAGACCCATACAATCCTGTCACCCTTATCAAAAATTCTAGAAAGGTGTATCCATTACCAATTTCTCACCCATCTACTCTGCAATAACCTACTATCCAAAACTCAACACGGATTCTGACCAGCCCATAGCACTATTACTGCCCTAATTAATTCACCAGCACCATAAATTCATACAGGAACCAAGGAAAACTTGTCTCCACCACCTTTCTAGATTTATCCAAAGCCTTGAATACAGTTTCTCACAATAAACTCCTATCTTACCTCTTTGATCTCCACCCTACAATGGTTCAGCAGCTACCTAACCCACCGCTCTCAGTCTGTCAAATGGCTGAACTCCATATCCCCACCACTCCCCGTCACATGGGTGTACATCAAGGCTCAATCCTTGGCCATCTTCTAACATCTTTACAAGCCTACTCCACTTAGCAACCTCAAAAGCTGACATAGTCCAATACGTGGATGGCACAACCCAAATCTGTTTGGCACCCAGCATCTATCTTTTGCAAAGCAAAGCCCAAGAATCCTTCACAGATATAGAAAACTAAACAAACTAAACAACTAATGCTATTCCATCCAACTAAGATAAATGACCTCACCTTCACCATAATCTCTGCCAATAAGACCCACATTACCCCAGTCACAGAGACCAAACTACTAGGTCTTACAATTGACCAGCAACTTAAATACAGCAAACATGTATCTCTGTCTCCAAATAAGCTAGGATGCCTCTGTCATTGCAAAAGTTTCCTGACCTCCGAGTCCAAATTTGCCATAGCCAGAATCTATCTCTTATCAGCATTACTCTATTAATCCCCAGTTTTAACACATCTAAATAAAACCGACCTGAACAAAGTTTCCACATGCTACAACAAAAGCTAGGTTCACCACCAATGCTAAGTCCCGCTGTCACCACTGCCAATCCCTACACAAACTACACTGGCTATAATTTCCAATCTTACTAAGTTACCACCAACTCAACCTAGCACATCAAATACTATACCATCCTGATAAAACTCCTGCCCTAACCGGCCTTCTAAACTTCTACAATTCTAACAGGGAACTATGATCCAGCAACAAATTGCTGATAGAAGTTATTCCATGTAAGAACAGCTCTGGTAAATCTCTATTCCATCATGAGGTTGCAAAAACATGAAATACCCTGACTCCTGACCTCAGATTACAAAACCACACATCCACATTCAAAAACCTCCTTAAATCACACCTTTATGACAACCATTTATGTACCTGCAATGATCCCCCCCTGAACCCTCACCCTACTACAGGCAGTTATTTCCTGGTGCCATGACATATACTGTTCTCTGACACTGCTCAATCTATGTTAATTGTACATATTGTAAATATTTTATCATGTGTTTGCTATGCAACTAAATGTATGTATTTAATACTTATGCTTACACTACAAATGAGCTATGGTCACATATCTGTACTATGATCATTATTGTTTTAAACAGTTAATCTCTTAAAACAAGTTATCCTATGGTTTGTATGCCCTATACTATGTTACCTCCTATTCTATCATATATTTTTTATCATGTATGACTTATTACTCTGTAACTTTGTGGAATCTTTATCCTTAGGACTCTGCTGAAAATGGATACTAGTTGTCCAGTTGGACTATCCTGGTAAACAAATGTTAAATAAATGAAAAAAATAAATAAATCTTGTGTATTGGACCATAGATTGCAAATTAATCTGTACTCACCACAGTCACAGTGCAACCTGGCCAGGCACCCTGCATGGGCCTCTAGGTTGTGAGCTCTCTCCTCTGCAGCTGTAGGAAGAGAAGCACACCATTATGCGTACTTATCACACATTCAGATTAGGTATTGGTAAAACAATGCTAACAGTACTTACAAACTCGTGGGACATCCCCAACCTGAGCATCCTGGATCCAGGTGTCAAGATGTCCCCTCCTATGATGCTTCAAATCATCATAATGGTGAAGGACCTGCTCACCTGTACAGCAGATACCTGTAGCACTGCTGAGATCATGAGCCAGCCGGTCTCAGGCCTCCGCCTTCTACTCTGATCCCTAGAACTGGACTTGCAGCAGCCAGTGTTCATGGCCTTTCACTAGGAGTCCAACCATGACTCTGAACTCTGGAATGTCCCATAGCTGTGCCCAGAAGTGTGCACCCTCTCCAACACCTGACAGTTCCTGCACAGTTCAAACTCCAACAGGTTATACTGTATTCCCACCTGTTTCATTTAATATAGCCAGTTTTCCCACTATGCTATACACCGCAGCAAGGCATGCAAACTTTTTAAAAAAATTATAAGATTGAATATATTGCTATCAGGCACTTGTACAGTGCAGGGGGTGTGTTACTCATCTATGGACACAGTGACACACTCCCTGCAATGATTCAATACCACCTTCTCTAGCTATCCCTCAGTAACATGCCTTCATTAATATTCCTGGAACACTACAGAGGAGGTACCATGTGCACGGACATGGTAACTTCTATGTAGTCTATACACTATGCCTACGCAGATTTTATTAAATCTGGGGGAATGTGAATTTTAAATGTGCATTGAAATTTACATTATTGAAAGCGTATCGTTCACATGTAGTTATGTAATGTATATTTTAACTATTTAATGTAGTTGCTTGTTGATTATAATTAATCTGATAAAGTCTATTTAAAATTAAGAAGACAAATCAGAAATAAACTGTTTCTTTCATTCTGACATTGAAAAAAGATTTGTTTACTTTTTATGTTTGAGTTTCTGCAGCATTTGTGTTCTATTTTTAACTCTGTTAATTTGGCTTTTCTCTGCATCTAGATATCTATTTGTATCATATTGCATACAACTGGAAGTTAGTAATGCCTTCTTTTTTTGAAGTAACACCAAAATTTTCATAGAAGATCTTTGCTCTAACAACTTTTTTTATTTTATTTTAACAGTGAAAAATAAAACATGGTTCATTTTGGTTAACCTCTTTAAAAAAACAAATACTTCTTGTCTTTCCTGAATAAATTGATTCTTAATTCATCGTATTAGCCTGAATTTCATGCATCTAACTATTGGTCTTTTGATTTAATGAGTTCAGTATAAATTCTGACTAAAGAGAAATGTGCAAAAATCCATAAATATTCTTACTATATTTGAAAACTTATTCACGATCGGTTCATGATAATGGAGAATGCATGCAAGTCTCCAAAGAAGTTAGTTGCTATGTGTAAAATTTCATTTCCATAGTGCTCAGTTTGTGGTAAAGATCTGTTGGCAGATTTGTTTGCATACTTCTGGTTCTTTGATACTATCAAGTCTGTTCAGATGTTTTTCACTTAATAATCTGGTAAGTTTTTTACTTTATAATAGCAAGCATGACTTCAAATTAAATCATATAATAGTTCTAGTTTGCGTAATTTGTTGATACACATTTATCTTCTAAGCTTTTTTCTACTTGGATCAATACATTTGCTCCAAATAATTTACTGAGTATGAAAGAATTTTTTGTTAACTTGCAAAGTTCATTTATTAAAACAGAACTATCTCCTTGAAAATACTCTCAGCACTTGTTATGGGATACTAAAAAACTTCTTAACTTATAGTTTAATCTTGACAGTATGATGTAAAAAAAGCACATGCTAGTTTTTTCCTTGGAAAAAATATGTGACTCACATCCTGTTTTAAAAGATGTATAATTTTACTTACTTAATAATGTTCCCCTTTTTCACAGAACTGCCATAACTACTGAATGCTTATAGCACTTATTAGCTATGTTGGGCTATGACTGCCAGCAACACCTTGTCATTATAATTAGATGGCATACTTCTGTTTGCACTGGCTATATATCTTTTGCATAATGTTAATATTTATTTTAAGGTAAAGTATAGATTTGTTTTTTTTCATAATACTTTTGAAAACAGTTACATTTCATTGAAGTATGACGTGTTTTGATTATCATTGTGGCATGATGCACTAACTACATCTTTTGTACGAAAGCAAATAAAGTTATACTTGCTGAGGAAAAATAATCTATAGATCTATTGTTTCCCAAAACTACACATGCTTGATGTGAAATTTATCAAGCATCATAGCATGAAAAAAAAATATGAATAACACAACTCTGAATACTGTTTCCCATAGAAAATCATTGCTGGTGCAGTTTTGAAGTATGAGCTGGTAATCTGTTTAGGGAGACGTCTTCCTTCTTTGAGTTGGTGTAACCATGGAGCTGATATATATATATATATATATATATATATATATATATATATATATATATATATATATGGTTCCACTTCTACTGAAATCTTGAATTTCAGTATTTCGAAACTATAAATCCGAACCATTCACAATCCCGAAACCCACAATCACGACTCACACAATCACAAACATACATACACCATACTCTAAACAACCCACCCACCATTCCACCCACACCACACAAACTACACAACCCTACATAACATGTAAGCAGGGGGCAAGCCCCCCTGCACCCCCCATGTGTGAGGCTGTGCCCCCACCCTCCCTTATATATACCAACTCCAAGATTGCACATAATGAAAAAAAAAATCATACCACAGAATTCTGCACTCACACACACACACACACACACACACACATACACACACACACACACACACACACACACACACACACACACACACACACACACACACACACACAGATACCCATCACAAATACACAAACACCAACACTCACACAAATACTTACCCTTCCCTACCCTTACCCACACATACAACGTACAAAAACACACACATGCACTCACTCACCTTCAATTCCAGACACCATCCCAGCCAAACGCTTCACGTACCATACCAGAAATGCGCAAGCACAGATTCGAGATATTCTCCTTTATGGTCTCTATGGTCTCAGAATACTGAAATTCGAGATTTCAGTATTTGGAGATTATGAAGGGGAACTCTTTCTCTCTCTTTCTCTCTCTCTCTATATATATATATATATATATATATATATAAAATATATAATGTGCGTGTGTGTGTGTGTGGGGGGGCATGGAAGTTGCCTCCCTGCAAAAAAGCAATGAAACTTTTTCCCATTTTTAAATTTTTGGCATTTTTGTTCTTGAACAAAATTAATCCTGAATGAAGTATCCACTAAAACTGTTTATCCTTTCAGATTATCAAACACTGCCAAGAAAATAATTTGTCCGGTGTGAAGATTACATTTCAAAAAACTTCACTATTTATAAAATGATACCACAGGGGGTACTGAAGAACATGACAGAAATGTAGTCCAATAAAATTGTTATATCATGTGCATTTTCTTAATTATGTTCGTAAAGAAAGCTATCACCACTTTGCCCACCCCCAATTTCAAGCTTTAATACTAGACAGGTATAGATTTTAACAGAGTGTCAGTGCACTTAGTAAAGAAATTAATGATAACTATTAGAAAGTAAATATGTTATACAATTGATCACAAATAATTCTGAACCTTGCATAAATTAAAGTTACAAAAATCAACTAATGTAGTTCTTATAAAACCCATTTTCATATATTATACATCCTAACTTTTTTTTTAGTTCAACTCTCTCATTCTTCAACTTAAATCACCTGCAAATGTCCATCACAACCTGCAGTCTGGTGGTCCATTAATGCACACTAGGATCAACAGTGTTATTAAGTGAATTTAAGTAAAACAAGCAAATAAAAATGTTCTGATCAATTACATTATCAAAAGCATAACTTTAAAATGGACTATTCATGTAAATTAGGAGTCCTTAGCCTTGTTCTGTTTATCTGATTATTTTTGTCCTGGAAAGTTTACAGAAGTAGACAGCACAATATTACTGATGCTTCACTAAGCTTGTCTCTCTGATTTGATTCCATACTAGGTTGCTTGTTTTATGTAGTTTGCTTATCCATATCATGACCCATGTGGATTTGTGCCATCTAATTCAGTTTTCTACCATATCTAAAAGCCTTAATAGTGTGCGTTTGTGCATTGGTGATCTGTGAATTGCTCTTGGGGGTTGTGCATGTATGTGTGTCTGTGTGTCTGCGTATCTGTGCATGTCTATGGATGCACATGCACTCACCTGTGATTCTATATGTGTGTGTGTGTGTGTGTGTGTGTGTGTGTGTGTGTGTGTGTGTGTGTGTGTGTGTGTGTGCACATGTGTGTGTGTATGTGTGTATGCGTGTATATGTGTGTGTGTGTGTGTGTGTGTGTGTGTGTGTGTGTGTGTGTGTGTGTGTGTGTGTGTATGCTATCTGTATACTTCATTCAGGATTAGTTTTGTGTCATCCCTAGTACATGCCAGGGAAGAGTCTGTCTTCTCTATGACCCTGATTTAGCTAAATTCAGCATCAAGAAATCAATAACTCTGTTATGCAGAAACATAATTTTTTTTTCTCTTTTAGGGAATATGTTTGTTATCAGTCTATCTGCAGCTGATGTCATTGGTGCTGTTTATCCATACCCTTTTCTTATTAGATCCATTTTACAAAACGAGTGGCAATTTGGAGAAATGCAATGCCAGATTTCAGCTTTCTTTCATGGTTTGAGTTTCACTGCTTCTGTGTATAATATCATGGCAATATCAATCAATCGTTGGTGCTGCATTTGCTATGGAATGAAATATGACAAGATATTCAACAAGATGAACACCTACTGTTATATATTTCTGACGTGGACAATTAGCTTTATTTTAGTTTTACCACTTCCCTTAATGGGAGCTTTACAATATAATCCACATGTATACATGTGTACATTTCTATTTAGTGTAAATAAAACATTAACTAATTGTGTTTCAATCTTCCATTTTATTTTGCCAGTAAGTATTGTAATCCTGTGCTATGCCAGTATCTGGATTACAGTATTACAGGCCAAAAACAGAGTAAAAAAAGGCAGCAAGCAAACTTTCCAGACCTCAGACATGAGGAACTTTCTGACAATGTTTGCAGTATTTGTGCTGTTTGCAGTTTGCTGGGCCCCATTCAGTATTCCTGCTTTGATTGTTGGTTTTAGCCATACAGGAAAAGCAGTAAATTTTCCAATATGGTTGTTTGTTCTTGGCTTTTTTAGTGCATGCTTCAATAGCTGCCTTAATGGCATTGTATATGGGGTTTTTAATAAGAATTTTCGTCAGGAGTACAAACGTATACTGTGGTCAATTTTAAGACTGAGAATAAGAGGCAAAACTTGAATGGAAAGACAGCAGAAAACTATATGAAATATAGTGAGCATGTTATATTAGAAATAATAAGCAAATACTATAGAACATATTCTAAATATGAAATAAAGTAGAATGTGGTATAGAAAAGCAGGTTGCACAGCTTATGACTTCTCATGAGCAAGCCCCCTGCTGGCAAATGCATTTTAACTACTGATATCACAATGTTTATAGTTGATACAAAAATAAAAGAAAAGTTAACTCACATTGCAGATCTTCCATTCATCTAGAATGAAAAGCATAGGCACACTAAGGTGGTCATTAGTCAAGCAACTACCATACTGACAACATCAACTTGTTATCTAAGATTTGATGCAAATGCATAAATGCATATTCCATTTACTGTTCATGGCAAAACACAAAATGTTTCTGACTCATCTGGAATATATTTTTTTGTCATTGATAATATGAAATGCATAAATAAACAACTATACATCACTCAGATCCTGTTTTTTCATTATGTGTGGTATAGTGTAGTTTTAAAATTAAAATGTCTTCATGTACAGATGTTAGACTACATATTCTATTACTATGTAAATGTATGTCCTGTTAAGTACCGCCAAAAAATCTGAGAAACAGAATGTACTGTACCAGCAATTTAGGCAACATGTAGGCTAAAATGCACAAAAATGATTCCTGCATGCAATAAATACTGGCAGATTCTGTGCTGGCTTGAGTATACCTGTGTCATATCTCTGCCATGCTGCTCAGCTAATGAGTTTTTAAGTTTCTGTTTACTTTTTATTGATTATTTATGGAATGGCATAGTGATGCAATGACTAGTACTATGACTTGAGGGCAAGAGTTTATCTGGTTTGATTCTAAGCTGAGATGTCTCCTTTGTCGAGTCTACCCATTGTCATTGTATTAGTAGGGGTTTGCTTTGAACACTCTTGTTTTCTTCACACATCCTACTGAAAATGCAGTACAAAGACTGGCAACTCTAAATTGTCCTTAAGTATGTGTATATAGAAAAAAGGCCTGGCAATCTGCTTCTACCCCCCTACATGCCATGTCATCTCTGAAAATTGATGTCTGTTAGTGGAGTAGTTATAGGAGACAGATGTGACTCAACAGCACAGGAAGGTGATGGATATTTATTTACATAATATAATCATGTTTTTGGTAATAGCTAATATCTTACTTCAAAACAATAAGAGGGCAACATGATAATATTAATTTATTTTGTTAACATTTCATTACCTTACAATTTGCTATGGCTTTTCAATAAACCTTACAACATTTATAGTCTACTAAGTGTTGTTGTCTAGCAAATAATATATTCTAACTATACAGTCATTAAAATGACAAAATAAGTAGATACAACACAGATCACAAACAGATAACACTAAGCTTCATATGGCATTGAGAAATGCATTTGAATATGATATCTAATCCACTGCTACAGTCCGCTTTTCCAGAATGCCAAAACCAAACAGCCACAGATGCTCACTGACTCACCATAATACCTATTCATTTACTACTCACGACTATACAAGCACTGATTAAATTCACAAGCAGTCAACTCTCCGATCCTGTAAGAGGCCTCAGTCATTCTATTGGAACTCTTATTCATGCTGGAATCCAAGTCTTGTAGCTGCAGTGTGCTTACCATTCATGGATGGATTCCATGACTTGATCATTCCCCTAGCAAGGAAATCTTCGGAAAACTTCAGCAAAGAGTAATTATTGGGATCAGAGGTATTTACTACACAGCATGTATTAGCTGAGTGCTAGACTGCCATACATCCAAGAAAGGGTCCAATATCATAAGAATACGATGTAACCTATTATAAGGAAAATATAATATTTTGCACCCTAACAATCAGAAGCTCAAACTGCTCCGAAATCACTCACAGTAGAAATTCCAAGAATGCATAACTAACAAAGACATTTATTACTCAGGGGCATATGTCTTAAAATCATTTACATAAGATCTCAGCTCAGTTAAATGATATTTTAATCCCTAAAGAACTGAAAAAAAGTTGTTGATCAAAGAAATGAATCATAGTAAAGAATACCACTTTTTCCTGTGCTTTTAAACCGAAACTTTTAGATTATAGATAATATAATAGAAAATACAGTTTTTATTTTTGAGGTAATCCTTAGGAAGCAAACTCACCATCACAGATGCTTCCAAATACTTTTTAAATAGTAAGACAAATAAGATACATTACCAGTCTTCACTTGTGAAGACCATCGAAGTGCTAGAGAAGTGAAAACTTGCTAGGCTAACCTTTTGAAACTCTTATAAATCTGTTCCATTCAAGGGTTAAGCTGTAAACAGTTATGACTGTCTGCAATACCTGTGATAAACAAGCAAAATTCCCAAACTACTTTTCAAATGCTGATGGTAAATATCTGGATTATGGCTCTGTAATGATGTAGACACAATCCTCACATTTTAGAACTCCAAATACATTGTTTAATTTGGATTTTTTTGTCTTATAACTTGTGTAAATTTAAATATATTCTACCAACAACTATCTAGAAGCAAACAGTTTTGAGGGCATTTGATGATTTGGTCTTCTCAGAGCACATGTCCTTTGTATTAAATTTTTCCTCCATAGTTACTCTTACAAAGACTGCAACTCCAAAGATATTTGAAGAGAAATGCAGGCAGATATTCATAGAAATGGTAAATTTTACTATATGAAAGAAGGTCATCAAAGATAAATGTAAAAAAAGAAAATTAGAAAGGTAGAAATTAAATAAATAGAAAATGAAGTGATAGACCATCTGCATAGTTAAGGATTTTTAGGCCAGTATTCATAGTCACTTGCTTGTATTAGGCCATGGTGGTGCAGTGGTTAGTGTTGTCACCTCTCGGCTGGAAAACCTTCTGTGCAGAGTCTGCATATTCTCCCTCTGGTTGAGTGAGTTTTAAAGACATGCAGTGGGTGCATGAGTGTGTGGCTACTGTGAAGGTTGGGCACCAGGCTGGCAACTCACCACCATAAAAACTCCACTGCCAATCAGTCTGCGGACTGGTAACCTGCTGTGATAACCCTTAATGGGAGAATCTGAAAGATATTGCTATTCATAGTCATTTGTGTAAATGCAGTAATGGTATTCCTGCTGCTTATGAATGAGTGTAGCAAAGGCAAAACTCATAGAGGCCATTTACAGTAATGTGAAAGGCCATAAAATAATGAGATTCAAATGAGAAATTTTGCAAAGTGTAGTATGCTAATGAGGCAGTATTGCAATTTATAGTCCAACATCAATTCAGTGCACACATCCATTGTTAAAAGCAATGCTTCTCCTTTAATACTGGAGTTGCAATTCACGAACTTGCCCCCAAGCTATCCCTTCACTAGTTTGTCTAGGTATTCACAAGCACTTTTCTGACACACAAAGTAATTATTTCTGCAAGAAATCCCTTCAGGAGTATGTCCATGTATACAAAACACCAAAATAATACATTCAATCAAGTGATGACATCCGTAAAAAAAAAGGCATCTACAAGCACCAAAATGAAATATTTATCCTAGTGACCCCCTTCAGTGAAGTATCCAGATATGCACAAGCAAACAAAATGAAATATTTCCCAAAGCGATACCTTCAATCAAATATTCAGGTATGCACAAGTACCAACAGATCTCCCCTCATATCTCTGTATTCTCCCAGAAGCTTGCTGCTTGCTGGTGTAAGTTCAGTGCTATTTACACATTTAGTGTGCAAATGAGCTCATTATAGATTCATGTGTATGACTCATACTCATATTCATGCATGTAAATCCCCTTATCAGCATAGTAGCTGTCCCCTATCTGTGATGCAATAAGTATGTTATGCTTTTGCAATAGGGTGCCTGTTTGCAACAACTTCTCATGTACGTATTCATGCTGAAAGTCTAGGATTTGCATATCCATTTAGCCCTGCTCATGGGTCACCACTAAGAAAATGCAAAGCCCTGTGATATGAATACCACCTTTAAATGGAATCTCTGACACAGGCAATATCACATCATAATAGGCCAATATATTCCCAGATGGTGGAGCAGCAGATAGAACAGAATGCATCTGTAGATGAAGCAAATCTGGTCAACGTTCTGGATCCTTCAGTTGGACACAGGAGAAAGAGCACAAAACAGTGGAAACTCTTACACGGATACTATTGTAACATGATAGGTTAATAGAGACCCATATGGAGGAACAGCAGACAGGGCAGGTTGTATCTCAAGAAGATATGCCACAGAGTGATGTTCTGGAATCTTCGGTAGAATGTTCACATGAAAGTCAATTTAAAATTGCACAGCAAGGGAAATGAGATGCTCTCAGTCTAGAAAGTAATGATCTAAAGAAAGAACTGTGATTTATTAGAGATGGATAGACATATTAGGTTCATAGGTTCATAGGTTCATACTAGGCTATCTGCCCTAGGGCATTTATAAGCCTAGTCAAAGTATGTTTGGCTTTCGCCACCCATTTTAAATTAATTTTGCTATGCCCTTTTTCGAGGTTAGTATACTGTGCCTCTGTCTAACAGTGACACAGAAGTGATATCCGGGGTAAACCTACTATCTCTCATCCACTCATCAAGATTCCTCTTGAAGAGAGTCAGTGAGGGACTCTGCCTAATCTGGACTGGGATTTTATTCCAGAGTGAAGGGAGCCTCTGGGTTATGAATCTGTCCCTCCAGCATGTCCTATTTATTTCAGTGCTGAGGTTCAAGTCTCTCGAGCACGTAGCTCGATGGGATTTGGATTTTCTGAGGTGCAGCATGTCCATTAATTCCGGGTTGGACATGGCTTTATACATCAGGCACAGATTGCCTCTGAGCAGGCGGTATGCCACTGAGTAGAGCTGGAGTTTCTTTAATCGGGCAGCATATGGCATCTGTTTGAGCCCTTTGATCCTCTTGGTGAGGTACTTTTGGGGTCTTTCCAGTTGCTGCAAGTGTCTGGTAAGGCAAATCCCAAAATGGGCATTGTACTCAATTATGGGCCTGATGAGGGATGAGTAAAGAGGCACGATGACCTCCCCTGATCTAGATGTGAATCTCTTCATGATTAGGTGGGCTATCTAAAATGTTTTTCTAACCACTTTGGCCATGTGGTTGTCAAATGAGAGATTGCTTGGGTCCCCAGGTCCCTAATTACTTCTTCCCTACTTAATGGATTACCACCTATGTGGTAATTTGTGGGCACTTTGTTTTTGCCAAAGGGGATGACTATACACTTTTTGGCATTTAGCTTGAGGCCATGGCTCTGGTACCAGTTTTCTGTTTCTATGAGGCCCTTTTGTAGGATGCTTGTGTTGGCTCGAGAGTTGATTATGGCACCCAGTTTGCAGTCATCTGCGAACTTGGTCAGCCACAGTCCTTCCATGTTAGCCTGTACCTCTGAGAAATATATACCGAACAAGAGAGGTCCCAGAACTGAGCCTTGTGGGATGCCACTTGTAACTGGTTTGGAGTCTGACATGGCTCCAGCAATTCTAACCATGTGGGTTCTGTCCTTGAGCCAGTTTGCAACCCATCTAGTGACATAGGGGTTTATATTTAAGCTGGTGAGCTTATCTATAATGCCCGAGTGGGGTATTGTATTGAAGGCTTTTGCAAGGTCCAGGTAGGCTGTGTGGACCACCTTCACCTCGTCAATGGCCTTGGTGACTGTTTCAAAGAAATCAACCAGGTTTAAGAGGCAGGATCTGCCCTTAACAAAGCCAAACTGGGTAGGATCCAATGTCTGTAGGTCCCCAATATCTTTATTTATGAGGTCCATGATGATCCTTTCCATAGCTTTGCAGACCAAGCTAGTCAGGCTTATGGGGCGATAGTTTTCAGGATCCATTGAGGCACCACCTTTGTGGAGAGGGACCACTGTTGCTGTATGCCACTCTTTGGGTACATATCCTGTAGTAAGGCTGAGATTGAACAGTAGTTTTATGTTTGGGTTTAGTTCTTCTTGGAGTTCATGTAGGAAGCAGCCCAGGACACTGTCTGGTCCCATTGATGGTGTGTTTTTTGCTTTGGAGAGGGCGGCTCTTACCTGAGCATCTGAGATGTCAGGGGGGCAGCACTCTCCTGGGAGAGATATTTGCCCTTTTGGTGGGGAAGGGGGGGAGAAGTTTGCGCTGAACCTGTCAGCTAGGATGTTGGCAATGTCTGTGGGTTCGTTGTATTTTTTTGTCATTTTGGACTAATTCTGAGCATATCTGGGAATTCCCACCCAGGTTCCTAACATAACTAAAGAAAGCCTTGTGATTATCCTTAGTTTCCTGTGCAATTTTTCTCTCGAAGCTGGCCTTAGACGATTTTATGAGTGCCCGTAGTTTTTTGCTAATACTGATCAGAGATGCCTTCCCTTTTTGGGATTTTGCTCTATCATGTAGTAGCTTCCTTCTTCTATTGTATAGTTTGTTTATGGCTGGGGTCCACCAAACAGGACTCCTAACTTTGGAGGATTAGGTCTTGGTTTTATTTGGGATTGCATGATCCATGCATTCCTGAAGGTGTTCATAGAATGCGTTTATAAAGGATTCTGCGGTCTGGGCCATATTTTCCACAGGCCAGGGGCTTTGAAGGATTCCACCTCAGTTTTGAGGAGTGTGAAATTTGCTTTAGAGAAGTTTTTCACTGTGGTTTTCTGGGCAGGGGGTGAAGTTGGGATGTGAATATCCAGTGAGATTAGTTTATGGTCTGATCTTACCAGTGAGGGATACACTTCTGGTCTGGAACATAGAGTCCCCATGTTGGTGATAATTAGGTCCAGTATGTTTTCCCCTCTTGTGGGAGTGGCAACAAGTTGTTCCATAGCATTTGAGTTTATAAATTCTAGGAACCTTCGGGCTAGGGTGTTGGAGCTACAGTAATGCTCCCAGTCTATGTTAGGGTAGTTGAAGTCGCCCAATATAATGGTGTTTGGAGAAACCTTCATATTTTCCAGTGTTCTCAGGAAGGCCGAGTGGGGTTCCTGGGTTTGGGAAGGTGGTCTGTAGCAGGCTATAAACTGGAAGGCAGTTTTACCCACTATTAGTTGCACATGGATGGTCTCTGATGCTTTGTGCTGTGCCACCAACCTGGAGGTGTGGGTATCTTTGATGAATATTGATACTCCCCCTCCTTTTGTGGTTCGGTCCAAGTTTTGGGGCCAAAAAACATGGTATGAGGTATAACCTGTTAGTGCTGGGGTGCTCTCAGGTGCCTTGAACCAGGTTTCTGTTACTGCACAGATATCGATGTTCTCCATGCTAAGGAGAGTTCCGAGTGCATGCATCTTGAGGTTTAGACTTCTGGCGTTGAGTAGCATTACTCTTAGTTTCTTATCCCTTGTGATACCTATGGAGGTGGGTTTGTCTTTTGAGCCTTGCCTAAAAAAGGCACTATGGGGGTGGCAAGAGCCTTTGCCAATATCCGAAAGCCCGGGGGTGA
Source organism: Protopterus annectens (assembly GCF_019279795.1). NCBI lineage: Eukaryota > Metazoa > Chordata > Ceratodontiformes > Protopteridae > Protopterus > Protopterus annectens. The sequence continues at coordinate 505,920,329 of NC_056741.1, read as the reverse complement.
CAGGTGCAAGCCGTCCATAGTGAAGCATCGTGGCTTGTCGAGCATGTCATCCCAGGCAGACAGGCATTGGATCCCCTTTAAATGACACCAATACTTAAGCCAATTGTTGAAATTGATCATCTTGTCTTCATATTGTGGCATCATTCTTGGTGAGGGTAAGATGCTACTCAAGGTCAGGGTCATACTGGCCTGGGCTACATTCTCAGAGAGCTCCTCTAGGTCTCTTTTCATGTAGTCCAGGGAGGTACATCTCAGGTCATTCACACCAGCATGGACAATGACTGAGTCATATTTGTACTTGCCTTGGAGTGACCTGAGTGCTTATGTTATGTGGTGGATCCTAGCACCCGACAGGCAGCTCACCGTGACCTTCTTCTTGTTCAGCCTGGTGAGCGGAACGTCAGTGTGCCTTATGATAGAGTCACCTATTACAAGTGTATCAGGTGTGTTGTTTAGCCTTAAGGGCTGTGACTGTTCGGCACACTGGCTTTGTGAGCTATGTGTTGCACGTGTTTTGTTTTGGGGTAGCGGTTGCTTGGGTGTCTGCTTTGGAGGTCTCTGCTGCTTAGGCAGATTTTTATTTAGAGCCTCCGAGTATGTTTTTGTGTGTTTATGTGTTTGGTTTGCTGTCGTGGTAGGTCTATGTGAGACTGGAATTGTAGTGAGTGTGGTTTCTTTCTCCTCCTGACTGGTTACGCCAGTACTGAGTTGAGAGAACTTAGCCTCCAGTTTGGCTATATGGTTGCATCTCTCACATGTGTTGGAATTTGTTGGGAGGAGGAGAGGGTTGCCTGTGTACATGAGGCAGTTGTAACATTGCCTCAAGATTCCCAGATTCACCAGCTGGTCCAGAGAGGAGATTGAAAACTGACCTTTGGACATGCTAGAATAGTATTGGGAATTCCTTTATAATTGAAAAAAGGGCCAATGGTGGCCAATGGGGAACAAAGTACTCAAGGGGAGTTTGTGAGGGTGTTGTGCTTTTAATTTTTTAGTGCTGACTTATATAATTGCTTTAGTGAGCAAGTGCCAGGCTTTAGAGTGGGATTAGGGTGTTTATTATGAAAACTAGATCAGTTCTAAGGGAAAAGTGAAGAGCAGACTTTGTGGAGCCGAGAATGGTTTAAACCCAATTAAGCGGCACTGCCCGATGCTGCGCTATGCGCAAAATCGTGCAAAGCCACACTAAAGCAGGTTTTATACAGGGGTACTTGAAAGAACTAGAAATTGGCCCAAAACAGCCAATAGACTACCAGATTCTTGTGCTGGGAACACTCCTCCAGGGATAGATAGGCTGCTCCAAACTCCCCACTGACACTGGTGAACAAAGAAGCCTCCCTTTATCCAAGAAAGGAAATGGGCAACACAGGAACTTTTCAAAAGTCCAGAATACAGCAAAGCCTGTATTTGGACTACTATAGGTCAGGAAAGACGGGAAACAAGGAAAATGTTTTGTTTTTTTTGCAACAAACAGCAGGAAAATGCAATAAATATGTAACACAGGCTAGCGCACTTGAGTGTGTAGCCTCAACAGGTAAATGCAACAAACAGGACAAACTTTAAAAGTGCAGGTGCAAAAACAACTTTAAACAGTTTAAAACAGTTCAAGAAGCAGAAATACTTGCAGTTTAGCTAGATCGGACAGTCGCCCAGGTAGTAGCAGGAAAACAAACACTTTTATCAGGTTAGCAGTTGCTCTTTTAGCCTCTCTGCTGCTAGCACCACTCTGCAGGACCACGAGGAGCTTGGCTGAGTAGTAACAAGTGCAAAAACCGCGCCAAAGTGAGTTTTATACAGGGGGACTTGAAAGAGCTAGAAATTGGCCCAAAACGGCCAATAGACTACCGGATTCATGTGCTGGGAACACTCCTTCAGGGATAGATAGGTTGCTCCAAGCTCCCCACTGCCACTGGTGAACAAAGAAGCCTCCCTTTATCCAAGAAAGGAAATGGGTAACACAGGAACTTTACAAAAGTCCAGAATACAGCAAAGCCTGTATTTGGACTACTCTAGGTCAGGAAAGATGGGAAACAAAGATATATATTTTTTTTCTTTTCTACAACAAACAGTAGGAAAGTGCAATAAATATGTAACACAGGCTAGCACACTTCAGTGTGTAGCCTCAACAGGTAAATGCAACAAACAGGGCAAACTTTAAAAGTGCGGGTGCAAAATAGATGCAAGAAATACATTACATAAAGTAAGACCCAAAATGTTAAAATACTATTAAAACAGATGAACACAGTAATCTGGAATATTACAATAAATTAATGCGTAATATAACACGGATAAATAGTATTTATTACTATGCAGCTAAACCAATAACAGCTGAAGTGTTACTGCAAAAATAAGAATAAAACAACTAAGGCAAAAAAAATCAAAGGAACAGGTAATCAAAAATGATTAGAAAGATAGTTGCTGTAAAAGAAACACACAGTAATAAAACATATTTGGATTTATCATACACATGTCTCACTCTCATAGCTGTCTTTACACACCAGCGAACCCTGCAGTCAGTGGGGGATCCCTGTTCCTGAGGTCCTCTGACCACAGCATGTTCTCTTATCTTGATATTTTGTAACATGTCTGTCAAACCAGAAAAGCTAGTCTAACAATCCTGTATACTTCATAAACCAGCTGGGTAACAACTCTTATCTCCTTTAAAATTCAAAGATATCTCTGGTTATAGAATTACACAAACCTTGCCTGTGATATAAATAGGACCTGCTGGAGAGACACATATATATCCCAGAGACCTTTCTCTGGAACAGGCTCCTCATATGGTTCTACCTGACATAGCCGAAACCACACAACACCGACAACCACATCACCGACACCACATATTCGACAGTCCATAAACACGAAACCACACATAACCGACAACGAAATAACCGACGGTACACAAACACGAAACCCCATACACTGCACACACCACAATAACAATTATTAAAAACAAAACACATCCCCATTCCACAAACCACACACACAACACAAGCACACCAAAATCCTTACAAGCCCACACTAAACCTTACCCTAACCCTAAGGTCCGGCCACTAACACTTACCTACCCGCCTCCTAACCCTAACTCACTTAACCCGCCCCCCTAACCCTAACTCACTTAACCCACCCCTATCGCTTCCTAACCCTAACTCACTTAACCCACCCCTATCGCCTCCTAACCCTAACTCACTTAACCCACCCCTATCGCCTCCCTAACCCTAACTCACTTAACCCACCCTATCCCCACAGACCGCCAATCTCCACACTTACCTGCCTCGCACCGACGTCGTCACTACCGCATACTCACACAGCCTTTCCCCATGTCGGCATCCTCGGCGTTGGTGTTGTCATCCGTCGTGTCGGTCTTCTGCATTGTCGATGTTCTGCAACCCGCGATTCGCGTCGGTCTTCTTCGTTTTCGATCTTCTGGAGCTCCGAATTCCGCTGTCGGTCTTCTGCGCTGTCGACGAAGTCAGGTAGAACCCCTCATATATATGAAGCAGAGTTCCTTCCTAACCCAATTGATGTGTAACTTGGACAATTGGATGGTGAACAGGAAATTCATCCCTAGTTTGGCACCTGTGTCTATAATGGATGCAGGCAGCCTATAAATGATTCAATTCCCAGGCCCCTGCTTGTAAATGTTTCTCCTCCCAAGCTGCTGCATACACTTATGGTGGATACCAAAACTTGTCAGAGATTTGGGATGTATGGCTACACTTAAAAAGGCCCTTATGGTCATTAGTTTAGTAGACACTTATGCAGCTATGAACTTATATATTAACAATGTTTTATCAAGTAACAGGCTTCCCAGTTCCATTAAATATTTCACCACTCACATAGTGTCCCTGGCTTAATAATCCTTGACTGTGTGAGAGGCCCTACAAAAGCTGCTGTCTGGGTGGGGAAAAATGTATTCATTTTTTGATTACAGTCATTAACCTGAACAGGGGTGTGATATAACCCTGTTAGGATAAAGCTGATAATGTCCTCTGCTTTCAGCTGCAGCCATTCTAAAACCTGCTCTGCTCAGATTTACTTACATGTACAGAAAGCTGCTGTAGGTTATGTGGGGGGGGGGGGGCTGGGAATTGTGTAGTTATTACATCTTTAATTTTAAAAACAGTCAAACCTGAGAGGTGTGCGCAGTTGGTCATTATAGTTGTGTTTGGGCTATAGACAGTGCAGTCATTGTTTCTTCTACTTTGCTCACAGAACTCAGAGGTGTACTTCTTCTTCTTTTGGCTTTTCCTGGTTAGGGGTCGCCACAGTGGATCACCTGTCGGCTCATGGTTGGCAGTGGAGTTTTTATGGTGTTGAGTTGCCAGCCCGGCGCCCAACCTTCCACAGAAGGCACACACACACACACACACACACACACACACACACACACACACACACACACACACACACACACACACACACACACACACACTCATGCCTAGGGCCAATTTAGAGTGTCCAATCCACCTACAGCATGTCTTTGGGATGTGGGAGGAAACCAGAGCATCTGGAGGAAACCCATGTGACCACAGGGAGGACATGCAGACTCTGCACAGAATGCACACCAGCTGAGGATTGAACCGGAGAACCTTTTGCTTTGAGGTGAGAACTCTTTGGTGTACAAATAAGGTTATTATAGCTTGCACAGGGGCAGTGTACTGTCTGGGAGCAACACGTAGAATACAGTACTGTAATCATTATTTTTTCACTTTCTTCACAATCACTCATCAGGCGTGTATTCAGGTGGCTGCCTTTGAGAGTTAGCAGTGAGGACTGAGGAGGCATACTATGTATATATATATATATATATATATATATATATATATATATATATATATATATATATATATATATATATATATATATATATATATATATATGTCAGCAGTCACTTGAAATACATGACTATGGCAATTTGAACCTCTGCTTTCATCCTAATCTAACACTAGATGGGGTACATAGGCATTGACTGTCTTTTTTTGCAGAGTTAAGGAAGCAGGCAATATTCCTAGATGGGACCTGTATATTCCAACAACTGGCTTGTTAGTTTATTGTGAGCTACTATTTTGTCAGCTTTGAACATTAAGTCTTGGGCACAATGTATGTTTTCCTAATGAAAAAATATAAGACTGAAATTATTTTCTTACTCGTGATTTTTGTTTCGGCCACAACTGGATTAAAAGGCTGGGAAAATGCTCTAAAATGCATTCCAAAACATATATAACCCTATAGCTTCTTGGGCCCTGGCTTATTTGAGGTATTTCATAAATGGTTATTACTGTGCTGTCTTGGTCAGGAAAGATGTTTTGAAAGGATGTAAGGAAAACTAAACCTCAGCAGCAACAGTGCATTTCTTTCCTTAACCATAATTTCTGTTCAAGCAATCACTGAATGAAAAGGTTGTGTAAAAAGAAAAAAACAAAATTAAAAAACAATTCAGAGCATATAGAAAGATACATCGTATTGAAAAACTTGACGAGTAAGGCAATGTGAGAGAAAAAGAAGAAAAAAAGTAATGTGCATGGTATAGGGAGCAGATGATGAGGAGAAACAAAGGTGAGTACTGGAGGGTGTGTTGGGGGGGGGGCTGAAACAATAGGCTTAGGGTTCCATTTCGCCTATATCCAGATCTGCACATAGAGTCGGTGTAATGTAGCATTGTTGCAATGAAATGCCAGTAAGAGTAAATGTCCCTTTGTGAGATGGACCAACATAGTGTAGTACATAGGCCTGTTGTAATGTAAGAGCATTGTATCTACAGGTCAGTCTGTGTGTACTACTTCTAAAAGTTTACAGTGTGAATTAAAAGTTGCTTAGCAGGGGTGGCAGTGACAAGGTGATACTTTGACTGGAATTGCCTAAGGGACCCCAACTTGACGTTTTCTGGGGCCCCAAAATGCTAACACTGGCCCTGATCTCTCTCTCTCTCTGTCTATATATATATATATATATATATATATATATATATATATATATATATATATATATATATATCAAAATGTTAAACCAAAAGCCCCATCAGCTTCAGATGATGGTAACTCAGGTGGATGTAAACAATCCCATGGTACCTGTAGAAAAGAGTAGGGTTCTTTATTTAACAAAAACCTTTCTGACAATATATATACACAATATTTACAATATGTACGTTATTTAAAATATTCTTCACAAGCATATTAACATTTAATTTTCCATACATTTAACTCATTCTTTTATTTATTTATTTATTTATTTTATTTATTTACATTTGTTGACTGGGAGTGTCCGACTGGACGTAGGTCCATTTTCAGAGGAGGCCTGGGGAGAAATGCTCCACAGTTAAAATAAACATACAGTAGTTACATTGGATTACATAGCGATTAACAATTTGATTAACTTAGCAATTAATTAAACATATTTACAGATGAAGAACATAGTACATCAGTAGACAACTAGAATCTTTATCTGCGAAGTACATAACATACATTAACAAATGTTACAATAAGAAGTTCCTGCTGTATAATAAGTACTAGGCTTATGAGCATCTGAGCTTGTTATAATCAAGATAGTTAGTGGGGAGGAAAGAAAGGTAGTGGTTGGATGGGGTGGGTGATATGAGAGTGGGAGATGCAAGTGCATAGCCAGCATGTTTTTAGGTGTGCTTTTAGTAAAGTTTTGAAGTGGGTGCATGATGGTATGGAAGTAACTGTTGGTGGGTGTTTTTCTTTTTTTTATATATTCTTTTCTGACACCCTCTCTAATTTCCATAACCAAAACCTTAGCATTTTAGCATTTCAGACATTCCACAATGGCATTATACATTATTTCTTTAACCCTTTGATTCCAGATTACCTATATTGTATTAAATATTTTCTAGACTACTTTTTCAACATATTCTTTATTTTTTCCTTATAAAATCATATTCAGTCATGTCCATATTTATGACTTCTGTTTCCTTAATGTCCTCAAAATATTTTGACTTGCCTATTTTTTCCATAATTTTTCCATTATTTTACATTTCAGAAACATCTCCATAAAAAGTAATCATATTCAACTCTCTGTTAACATATTTCATTTCTCTTCTTATAGCGTTAACGTTCAATTTTTCCTAATTCTTTCCATGAATATACACATAAACATTTTTTCTATTACATTTTATACTATATTTTCCAATAATCTTCTCCACATAATGATTTTTTTCTTTGTAAGCTTTAATCTCATCATTCTTATGGTCTCTTGCTCTTTTATAAATTTTTAGCATATTCTATGTTGTTGTTGTTGTGTCTTTCGGCTTTTCCCAGTTAGGGGTCACCACAGGGGAACTCCGGTCGGCTAATGATTGGTAGTTGATTTTTAAGTGCTGAGTTACCAGCCCTGACACACAACCTTTAATGACGGTATGCCCATTCACATATGTCTCCACGCAGAAGATGCTCTAGGTGAGAATTGAACCGGACGGCGTCTTACTCTGAGCATACTCCATACTTTATTAAATTTACTTTTTAATATTTTGCAATTAGATTCTCATTTTTACCTCTTAGCCATTTAAAGACAAAGTCAAACTACATTTACAGTTGGGTTTATTAAACCCAATCCAACATTTTCTTTTTCTGCATATAATATACCTCTCTTAACCAGGGTTGATACAGGGTCCCCATATAAATAAAATATATATCAATAAATCCCTTCTCATAAATCACTGGAATATTAACTATACTGGATAAATAGGCTACAATTCTTTATAGAAATAGAGTTCAAAATAAATACTTTTTAACTGTAAGTCTGAATGCTTTTCAAAAGGTCCACAATAGCTTTATTTTTTCTGTTGCATAGCTACAGTATCATGGCTTCCAAATCTAATTCATAAACCCTCTATATCTTTCCTACTTAAATCAATGCTTTTTATTTTTCTATCATATCCCAATCCTTTATTTTTCTCTTTATTTAAACTCATACCAATTATTTGCAAACAGCACAATGCTCCTTACATCCACTTTGCTGTTTCATAACAAGTATAATATCATCAGCATAATAAACATCATAGGCAAATCAATTTCTTATTTTGCTTGGTAATTTATATTGATAATCATCTGATTCAGATAATGTATTATTATATTCATATCTGCTTTAAATATTATGACACTCGTGTGGCACCCTTATCTTATCCCTTTCCTAATATTTATTTGCTCAACCAAACATTGATCAATAACTTTATTTTGTTCATAAGCAGTTATGCATACATTCTGAATCTTCTCATTCATTTTATATGAGCTAATTGTGTCACACGACATTCTATGTTGCATAGTGTCAAAAGCCTTATTTATATTTCCTGCAATAATTAATAATTCTTCCTGTCTATGCAATGAATCATCTACTAATTCTCTAGTAACTATTAATGATTCTTGACTTCTTCTGCCTTTGACACTATATATTGTGTCCTATATAATACACTTTAATTCCATTCTCTTTTGCATAATTTTCTTAAAGATTTTGTAATCTGTATTATTCAAAACAATAGGCCTCCAATTAGTTATATAACTTATTTTAAAATTTCCCATACAAATTTAAATATCCCACTGTATTGCTCTTTATATTTAAAACCCAAATTCAGCCACCCATTTAATACTTCTTTAAGAATTTCTTTTGTTGTAAATTCATATTTGTAAACATTTCATATTCTATTCTATCAGGTACAGCTGCTTTATCCACATTTACTTTTCCTAATATTCAATTTAATACCTCTACCAGTATTTTCATTTCAAAATCCATATTATCTTGATCAGAAAATGTTTTCCCTTTCCATACAATGTTTTTCTTACTCTTTTCTTTAAGCATTTTGTGAATGTCATCTACCACTATTCTCATTACATTCTTCTGGTCTCTCTTCAGCATTGCATTTTTGTCCATAATCTCTCTTATTATATTATCTTCTTTTATGACTTTATTTAAATGACATGCAACCTCTTCTTTTTTTCTTGAAGAACATATCTTTGTTTATATAAAAATGTCTTAATTTTCTTCGTTTACACACACACACACACACACACACACACACACACACACACACACACACACATATATATATATATATATATATATATATATATATATATATATATATATATATATATATATTAATGAATTATTTGCTATTTTTTCAAAATTATCAAATTCATTTTTATTTAAAGTACACTATCTTTTTTTACTTATTTCCTCTTATTTTCCTGCCAGACTAAATAACATTTTTTTATATTTTCTTTGGAAGACATCCATCATTCAGACTAGCCCTTATAAAATGTTCTCATGCTAATATGATCTTCCTATATAATGTTCTTACCCTTCTCCTTCACATGCTTTCTCAGTTAAACTTTTTAATACTTTTCCTATCCTAATATTTGGTTTATCACCTATCTCTATCGAAACAGCTCTATGATTAGAAGAAAATGTTTTTATTGTTCCTTCTTTCTTGTCTGCAACCCTTCTGATATAATAAAATAATCTCCATCTTATATATTCCTGTATTATATATCCATTCATTGTTCTGTCAAATACTTAGTTTACCATGTTTTATGATTTAAATAACTTATCATATCTTCCCTTTCCTTAAATCATAATTAAAATCTCCTACTGTAATAATTTCAATATTTATAGCAACATAATTCTGAATTTGATTAAACATGTATTCTTTTTCTTATTACGTTTGCATACAATGATATTATTCTGTATACCTTTTCTTTCCATCTTATATCAAAAATAGTTAACTTCCCCATTGTTAATAACATTATATGGAAAATTTTAATCATCTTCTTCATTACAATTCTTATTGATGAACATGTTTCTTGGCATAATTCCAAGCTACATCATGCCCCTATAAATGCTCTGTTTGCTACCTTTCTTCTCTTGTCAATAGCCAAATATCTTTTAATATTATAATGTCAAAATCTAAACTTTTGCCACATTCATTAATAGCTAACCTTCTAACAATACTTTTAAGACTGTTCACATTAATAGATAGTATTCTACAGTTATAAATGTCCTTATACCAAGTTATCCTATAGGAAATAAAGTACAACACCCTTCACCCTTTTCCTTTCTTTTTTTTCTTTTGTATTCAACCCTATATTTTTTCTTTCTCATATTATTTTACCAATATATATTTTTTTACTTCTAACCATTTTCCAACAAATACCTTCTTCATCACTAACCCCTGAATATTCCTCTATAATTGATTATTCTTTTTATAATGAGATTGTATTTGTTCCTGTTCCTTTCCCTCAGACTTACATTATTCAACTTGTCCTTCCCTTCCTTACAACCCATCCACATGTGTTCTATCATATTATATTTATACCATTTCATATCACATTTTTGCACCATGCCCTATTATACCATAAAAATAAAACTTTTTTTTAACACAAACAATAGTCAGATGGTGTGTCTTTCCACAACAGAAAAAAAGTTTTTAGTTGATCCTAATATTTAACAACCTATTTTTGACCTTCCACATTTATTATACCTGGAATATAACAGTCCCATCCTCCAGTACACAGTATTCTGTTATTATACACCTTAGAAATGTCCAGTATTTATTTTATAGTATCACTCAAGTTCCTGTTTAAAGTCGCATTTTCAACTTCACTCCTAAACTGAACATCAGTTTTTTTCTTGATTTCTCTAAAGAAAACTTTAAACAGATATGAGCTCCAAAGACCATGGACTTTTTTATATTTCCAGAAAAATCTTTCCATTGCATGTCACTTTTCAAAAATAATATTACAAAAAGACTCTTTATTTATAGGAATAAAAGTTCTGTCTCTGATGGTGATGTTCCCAATGAAAAAATAATGTTGTTCCATACCTCATATCTCTCCAGCCCTCTTTCTTTTTTGCTGTAAATCCTTACCATGTAGCTTCTTCTCTGCTTAACCTCTGGCTCCTTTTCTATAATTTTCTTTCTCTTCTCCTTCACCGTATCTGGATAAGATATACTTTTTTGACATTATCCATTGGAATCAGTTCCGTGACTTATTTTTGTATTTTATCCATTACATCTCCCCAGGAAGCATCTATATCACTCTGCTGATTGCTGAGGGTCAACATATTTTGCAATAAATCATCCTGCAACACTCCTGACTGAAAGAATATAATCACAGCTTCATTTGTGCCTAAATTATCATCTGTAAAAAGTTTTACACGCAAAATCTTGAGAAGGATTGACTGTCCCCGCTTCATTCTCCATCTCATTTTTAATCCACTTAAAACTATTAGCTGGCTATGAAGGGTCGACAGCCTTCCATGCAGTACTCACAGACTCCTTCTACTTTTACAATTTGTTTTTCTCTGAATGACTCATCACCACTTCTTACCATATTCTTACTAGAACTATTCACTACATTTGTAGCTACCATCATAGTATGCCTCCTGCTTGTCAGAGTTGCCTATGTACATGGATCAAAAGCAAAAGGCACAACGATTAAACTGACTCACCAACAAGTCATGAGTAAGGGAGTTCCCCAATTTACTGGCAAAATTTCTCCTAGCTGTACCATCTCGGATCTCCACTAAAAATAGGTTACTAGCCTAGTGGGACTAACCTGGTCAACAATAAGATAAAATATATGTTTATAATGAATAATTATCAGTGAGTTTGACTGAAACACAAAACAATGAACAACCCCATTGATGATTACCATTAATCACCACTAAAAATCACTGAAAAAAGTAATCAAGAAAGTAAATCAATGGGTTATATTTGCAACTATCTAAAGTAAAATAAAAAGCAAATTTTATGTAGGGGCATAACCCTACCCCGATGTGCCCACATACCCCCATTAATTAAATATACTAACTCTAGGTCATACAAACTTAAAAAAAGGGGAAAAGCCCTTATATCATGGTTGATCTAATGAACTTCAACCATTATATAATTTAATATTTAATCAGCTGTACCAATGATGAAAAACACCATCATTTGAGCACACAACAAAATGTGTGTAGTGATAATTCACATAGCATATATATATATATATATATATATATATATATATATATATATGTATATATATACACACACACACACACACACACACACACACACACACACACACACACACACAGAGAGACACACATATATGTTGATGAATAATGAAGTGCAAAGACGTTGAAATAAAAAAATATCAATCCAAAATTATCAGAACATAAAACAATTTAACAAAACACAAAACTCATGTTTTTTAGCAGGAATAAGACCCTTGCACACCCATACCTCCTGCTAATTATATACACCAACTTCAAGATTGCTCTACAGGTGGGAAAGTGCAAATTCTCCCATCCCCACTGCTCATAATCTTGCAAAAACTTAACACAGCTACACTACCAATGGAAAAAGGTTTATTTATAGATAGATAGATAGATAGATAGATAGATAGATAGATAGATAGATAGATAGATAGATAGATCTCTATACATCAGCACAAACAGAAAAAGTTAGAAGTATACAGATAAATATAAAATAAAAGTATATAAGCATTTCATTGACGTCCTTAAAAGATTTTTTAGAGAATTTGGGCACAAAGTAAAAGGAATAGAAACACCAATGCAAAAACAAGAAATAGACACATTTTGGAGAATTATTTATATAGAGTCCACTGAAGATAATAAAGATGCCAATTGTATAAAATTAGAAGAAACAGAAAGAAACTCTAATGCAGAGGATATGACATGGGATGAAACAACCTACAGAGAAACTGAAAAAAAAATTAGAAAACCTTCTAATGGGAAAACTCCAGGCCCAGATACAGTACAGAACTTCTGACTACACACACACACACACACACACACACACACACACACACACACACACACACACACACACACACACACACACCACATGTTCTCTTACAGTTTATGTTTTACATCTGAGTAGGTAAGAAAAACTAAACTCTCAAAAGCTGAACCCACACCAATGGATTAAAATATTTATTTGCCTTTAATGTTTCTAGTATTGACAAAAAGACTCTTTATTTATAGGAATAAAAGTTCTGTCACTGATGGTGATGTTCCCAATGAAAAAATAATGTTGTTCCATACCTCATATCTCTCCAGCCCTCTTTCTTTTTTGCTGTAAATCCTTACCATGTAGCTTCTTCTCTGCTTAACCTCTGGCTCCTTTTCTATAATTTTCTTTCTCTTCTCCTTCACCGTATCTGGATAAGATATACTTTTTTGACATTATCCATTGGAATCAGTTCCGTGACTTATTTTTGTATTTTATCCATTACATCTCCCCAGGAAGCATCTATATCACTCTGCTGATTGCTGAGGGTCAACATATTTTGCAATAAATCATCCTGCAACACTCCTGACTGAAAGAATATAATCACAGCTTCATTTGTGCCTAAATTATCATCTGTAAAAAGTTTTACACGCAAAATCTTGAGAAGGATTGACTGTCCCCGCTTCATTCTCCATCTCATTTTTAATCCACTTAAAACTATTAGCTGGCTGTGAAGGGTCGACAGCCTTCCATGCAGTACTCACAGACTCCTTCTACTTTTACAATTTGTTTTTCTCTGAATGACTCATCACCACTTCTCCTTACCATATTCTTACTAGAACTATTCACTACATTTGTAGCTACCATCATAGTATGCCTCCTGCTTGTCAGAGTTGCCTATGTACATGGATCAAAAGCAAAAGGCACAACGATTAAACTGACTCACCAACAAGTCATGAGTAAGGGAGTTCCCCAATTTACTGGCAACATTTCTCCTAGCTGTACCATCTCGGATCTCCACTAAAAATAGGTTACTAGCCTAGTGGGACTAACCTAGTCAACGATAAGATAAAATATATGTTTATAATGAATAATTATCAGTGAGTTTGACTGAAACACAAAACAATGAACAACCCCATTGATGATTACCATTAATCACCACTAAAAATCACTGAAAAAAGTAATCAAGAATGTAAATCAATGGGTTATATTTGCAACTATCTAAAGTAAAATAAAAAGCAAATTTTATGTAGGGGCATAACCCCACCCCGATGTGCCCACATACCCCCATTAATTAAATATACTAACTCTAGGTCATACAAACTTAAAAAAACGGGAAAAGCCCTTATATCATGGTTGATCTAATGAACTTCAACCATTATATAATTTAATATTTAATCAGCTGTACCAATGATGAAAAACACCATCATTTGAGCACACAACAAAATGTGTGTAGTGATAATTCACATATATATATATATATATATATATATATATATATACACACACACACACATACACACACACACACACACACACACACACACACACACACACACACACACACACACACACACACACACACACACACACACACACACACACACACACAGAGACACACATATATGTTGATGAATAATGAAGTGCAAAGACGTTGAAATAAAAAAATATCAATCCAAAATAATCAGAACATAAAACAATTTAACAAAACACAAAACTCATGTTTTTTAGCAGGAATAAGACCCTTGCACACCCATACCTCCTGCTAATTATATACACCAACTTCAAGATTGCTCTACAGGTGGGAAAGTGCAAATTCTCCCATCCCCACTGCTCATAATCTTGCAAAAACTTAACACAGCTACACTACCAATGGAAAAAGGTTTATTTATAGATAGACAGATAGATAGATTGATAGATAGATAGATAGATAGATAGATAGATAGATAGATAGATAGATAGATAGATAGATAGATAGATCTCTATACATCAGCACAAACAGAAAAATTTGGAAGTATACAGATAAATATAAAATAAAAGTATATAATAAGTATTTCATTGACGTCCTTAAAAGATTTTTTAGAGAATTTTGGCACAAAGTAAAAGGAATAGAAACACCAATGCAAAAACAAGAAATAGACACATTTTGGAGAATTATTTATATAGAGTCCACTGAAGATAATAAAGATGCCAAATGTATAAAATTAGAAGAAACAGAAAGAAACTCTAATGCAGAGGATATGACATGGGATGAAACAACCTACAGAGAAACTGAAAAAAAAATAGAAAACCTCCTAATGGGAAAACTCCAGGCTCAGATACAGTACAGAACTTCTGACTACACACACACACACACACACACACACACACACACACACACACACACACACACACACACACACACACACACCACATGTTCTCTTACAGTTTATGTTTTACATCTGAGTAGGTAAGAAAAACTAAACTCTCAAAAGCTGAACCCACACCAATGGATTAAAATATTTATTTGCCTTTAATGTTTCTAGTATTGAAAAATGTGTTTAGCAGTTTTCTAGGACAAAATATTGTTTATGAATATGACTTGCTTCTGAATAGGAATAGTGAACTACAATGAAATTAATCTGTTTTTAGCTACAATACATTACCAGTAGTTTCTGAGATCATGGGACTTTGGGGGTAAGGACATTTTCCTTGAATCTTTGAGGTTCACCAATCGATCATTTAATACATGTAAGACAGAGACAGGAAGAGGATTTCCCATCTTAAAAAATTGTGTTTTGAAAAAAGTTTTTTTTTTTTTTTTGTTCGTTTTGCAAACTTTATTTTTGTGATGTTTCCTTATTTGATCTAAGTATCTTCAGTTTCCAGAATGAACAGGTAGTCTACAGTGTGCTTCATATTATGTAGCTCATTTAGGGAAAATACTAAAACAAAAAGATTCCACCATTCTGGCTTATACTAACCAGAAAAATATTACTGATCTGATAAAGTTTTACCATCTCTGCATTGCAGATTTATCAAATGCAGGCATTGTTTTGTGAAAATGCCTATGTAGCACATTTCCTAAAACCAATCAAAATGTATTTCTCAGACTTCTATTAGTTACTGTCTCAAACTTTATCACCTCCACACAGGTCAGGGCCACTATCGACTTATATAATGTCCGCTATAGTGGGAGTCTTTTGGAAATTCTGAAATTTATGTTGCTATAGTATGCTGTTAAAATAATATTTTAGCTCTGTACCACAACAAAAACACACAATGGATCAATTGGGAGGATAGCGTCATTAAAAAATGTAAGACATAATTCAAAACAGTGCTCATATTGCAATGTTTATCTGTACCTCCATTCCTTTCCATAAAGTAACTTTTTGTGTTATAGGTTTTGCAGTTTATCTGAAAATTCACTAACCTTGGAATTGCAGTAGATCTGAGAAGATAGGCTTGTTTGAGTTTAAGTATGTGAGGCTTAGATTGTTGGTCATTAGTTTGTATTGTACCTAAAGAAGACACGAGGCTTTGAGATGGTCAGAGTAGTTTTAATGATTTAGCATCCACTTTTCCTGGTGAGAATGTATTGTAATCATTTATGTTGTTTAAAGTGTTTTGAAAGGTACATACCAAAAGAGGCATAACACTCAATGACTGGCCTAATAAGTGCTGAAAACAGTGGAATGATCACATCCATGGATGTAGACACCAAACCATTACTAATAAGCACAATGAACATCTCACAATAATGGATACATGGGGATTGAAGGACAGTTTGTTGTCTACACAGGTTCCCAGGGCCCAGACAAATGGATTGATTGTCAGGGGTGTGTTATTGATGTAGTGACAGGGAATGTCATGCTTGCTGAAAGAGATTATTATACATTTTTTGACATTTAGTTTTAATCCATGGTTATGATATCAAATATGGTTTTGCAAAAGGCCCTCTTTGATTATCTTGATGCCCTTTGGAGAGATTATAATGGTACAAAGTTTATAGTAATCTTTAACCTTGGACACCCATAAACCCTTAACAGTAGCTCTGATCTCTGAAAAGAAAATGGAAAATGCCAAAGAATTGAACCCTGGGGTACACCACTAGTGTCAGGTCATTTGGATGAGGTGGAGCCACGTACAATAATTTCCTGAGTTCTGTTTATGGGCCAATTTACTATACAATGAGCTATAAGGGAATTACCATTTAGCTGGGAGAGTTTATCAAAAATTCCTGAGTATGGGGTGGTGTTCATTGCCTTCCCAGATCCATTGCTTCCATAATATTTTCAAATGATCAGGTTAGGCAGCCAGGATCTGCCCTTGTCAAAAATTAATTGGCTTAGATCAAGAGTCTGTAGGTCACCTACATCCTTATTTATTATTTCCATAATAATTCCCACAATAGCTCTACAGATGAGAGTGGTCTGACCTATGGTCTATAATTACCTGGACCTGTTGATGCCCCAACTTTGTGTTGGGGATTGATTGTTGTTGTTCTCTATTCATCTGGTACAAAGCCTGTTTGGGGACTGATAATGATTAGCCTCTGCTCGGGTTTAACAGGTCCTATATCAGGCTGGCCAGTAGGCAACCTGGTGTGTTATCTGGCTCCATCGATGCAGTGTACCTGGCTTTGGAAAGTGCTTTGAGGACTTCTCTTGGGAGAGTTGAAAGGAGGTGTAGATGTGGGTATGTGATCTGGGAATGTAGGTGGGGAAATGGGGCTGAAGTTAGAGGGAAATGTATCTGCCATGTACTGACTATGTCCTTGGGGCCTGACTCTTTAACTATTATTTCCTATTAGCTCTCAGCAAGTGTTGGACATTGTTTCTTAGGTTTCAAACTTAGTTAAAGAAGGTTTTATTTTTGTATTTTGCCATTGTGGCTATTTTTTACCTCGTGTCTAGATTTGCTTGATTTGAACAGGGAGCAGACTTCCTCTTTAAATTTAGCAAGAGCATATTTTGCATATTAAGAGCTACCTTTAATATTATCTGAAATATTGTTATATTTTATTTTAGAGCCCCATAGGCATTTATTTTTACATTTGTCATTGAATTAACTTTGATGGGGACACAAAAATTTATAGAATTTGATGATAAACAATTTTGTGCATGATCTCTGAATACTGAGGTATTTGAAGATTATTACAGGTTCAGTCTTATAGTGAATGTGAGTGATTTATGGTCTAATTTGACTAGGAAGGAAGTTACGACTGGTGGGGAAAACAGCTGTCTAATATTCATGAGGATGTAGTCCAGGATTTTGTCTACCCTAGTTTAGATGTAGAATAACTGGTCCAGAGAGTTTCTATTTATGAAGTCCAGTAATCTCTTGACATGTCTGTTAGTGGGTGTATAATTCTCCCATTTGATTGAAAGATAGATGTAGTCCTACAGGATAGTAGTGTTTGGCCTAATGTATAGGTACTAAATACTACTCAGTTAGGAGATATGGGCCGAGAGGGGCATAGCGGGGGGGGGGGTCACATAGATGTAATGTGATAAGTAGTTTTCTTAATGGTATGTTAGACATAGAAGAGTTCCAGGTTGTTATCCTGTCTCAAGAGCCTGGAGGTGAGATTGTGTTTTACAGGTAAAGAGACACCACTGTCTCTCAGAGTAAGCAGTTTCTCTAAGGAGTGGAGTTTTTGTTGAGGCTACTAGCAATAAGCATCAATGCCATTTATGTTATCTGGATTCTGTTTTGTTGAGCTGGACATTTTTGAAGAATGACATTGCCTAAAACCATTGTTACATTGGTGGACAAGTCTTTAAACAATATATGAAAGTTTTGGAGAGATAAATGTAGGCCATCTCTGATGAAGCATTTTGGACTGTCTACCATCTCCTCCCAGGCTGATATACATTGAACATCCTTGAATGACACCAGATTTGAAGCCAATTGCTGATGTCAGTAATAATATGTTTGTATTGTGGCATAATTCTTGGTGATGTTAAGATGGTGCTCAAGGCTACACTCATATTTGCCTCAGTTACACATTCCAAGAGCTTCACATCATGTCCCTCTTCATATAGCTCAGGGAGATATGTCACATGTTGTTTAATCCCTTGTATACTATAACTGTGTCATATGGGTGCTTGTTGTACATGGACTTTAATTAACATGTGATGCACTAACATCTGTTACCCAATAGGCAACCATCTGTGACCCTCTCCTTACTTAGTCTTTGAATTGTGCATCAGTGTGTCTTACAATGGAGTCATCCATGACTAGCATGTTGGATTATGTGGAGTTTTGCGTTATGGGCTTTTGAGTTGAGGCTCTGTGATTCTTAGATGTATGTTTCATGCAGGGTGCTGTCAATGTTGAGTGTTTGTGATATAGCGGAAGGTACTTCTTTCTTGGATTACATTAAGATGGCTTTATGGTTTACTTTTAAGAGCCTGGACATACGTAGGTCTATGTATTATGCCTGTATTGTGTGTGATAGGTATAGTGTGGCATTGTGTGTTACTGACAACCTGTTTGCTGTTTGCAGTTGCTTAATTTGAGAGCTTTACCTCCAGTGACATTGTATAACTGCATCTCTCACACACTCTGTCAGTTTGATTAAGTGGTAGGTGGTTGTCAGTAAACATGAGATAATTACTATGTTTTCTCAGGATGTCCATTTCAACCAGGGTGGCTACAGAGGCAGTTGGAAAAGGAAAAATCCATGGTCCCAGTTTCTTACTAATGAGGGGTAAAGGGGGAGAAACACCTGTGATGTTTTGAGTTGATTACTACTTAAACACTTGCTATAGTATTCCCCTGATAAATACCCTGGATAGAGCCTACAGCAGCAGGAAACAACAAAAAGCCAAGCTGCACAAAGGATCTGGAGAGGTTCTCACCAAAACTGAAACAGGTCACTCTGTGAAGTCATGCACATAGTGCTTAATCCAAGACCAGCAGGAATCAATGCTCCTCTGCTCCATCTTTCACTAGAAGAAAGCAGTAGCATTAATCCAAAACCATCTCCTAATATGCAATTTTCAGGTTTTCCAGTGATTGGTGATCACCAGGAAGTCCTGGTAATAATGTACATCTGACCTTTCTCTCACAGGACTAAAGAGCCCCGGTTTAAACAAAAGGTATTTGTTTTTATGGGCATTGACTGTAAACAGAAATCCATTAGGGGAGGACCTACCTCCTTATTGTTAGAAATCTTAGAACTACACTGGCAACTCAAACTGGATGCCTTTAATATGCCAGGCTTAAACGAAAGTTGTAATATAGCCCCCGTGCTAAAGTACAAGGCTTACTTACGCTAATGAACTTGTTTTGTATCAAGAACTTATTTACGACAGGTCTTGGTCAGTATTTTCAACCTGGTGTTTTTGAGTATACACATTTAGTTATACTTGTCAATCTACTTCGAGTCCAAGTGGTTTAATATTTTATACCAAAATAGGACTTAGTAATTTATAACACTTGTTTTTTGACAACAATGGATATGTATTTCCCACAAAGACTTATTATTAACATATGGTTATGACATACCTTTGTTGTTAATTGTTTTAAATGCTTTAGGACCGATTACCAGGATTTGCTTGAAAAAATTTTTTAAAGGAAACTGTTTGTAACTTTAAAGAAGTGATGTTCTTAACAATGACAGCTGATTTTAATTAGGCTGCCTACAGTATATAAACTGTTTGGCGCCTTTTCTGTGTTTTAGCCTCTGAGGAAGCTACTTGTTGGTAGTAGCGAAAACGCTATTTGTTTGTATTTTAATAAAATTGCGTTAAGGCACTTGGACTTTTTGGACTATTTCACACTCTCTTCCGTTTTTCTAAAGTTTGTTTTCCGCTGATTTGTTGGTTTGCGATGGCTTCCATAATATTTTCAAATGATCAGGTTATGCAGCCAGGCTCTGCCCTTGTCAAAAATTAATTGGCTTAGATCAAGAGTCTGTAGGTCACCTACATCCTTATTTATTATTTCCATAATAATTCCCACAATAGCTCTACAGATGAGAGTGGTCTGACCTATGGTCTATAATTACCTGGACCTGTTGATGCCCCAACTTTGTGTTGGGGATTGACTGTTGTTGTTCTCTATTCATCTGGTACAAAGCCTGTTTGGGGACTGATAATGATTAGCCTCTGCTCGGGTTTAACAGGTCCTATATCAGGCTGGCCAGTAGGCAACCTGGTGTGTTATCTGGCTCCATCGATGCAGTGTACCTGGCTTTGGAAAGTGCTTTGAGGACTTCTCTTGGGAGAGTTGAAAGGAGGTGTAGATGTGGGTATGTGATCTGGGAATGTAGGTGGGGAAATGGGGCTGAAGTTAGAGGGAAATGTATCTGCCATGTACTGACTATGTCCTTGGGGCCTGACTCTTTAACTATTATTTCCTATTAGCTCTCAGCAAGTGTTGGGCATTGTTTCTTAGGTTTCAAACTTAGTTAAAGAAGGTTTTATTTTTGTATTTTGCCATTGTGGCTATTTTTTACCTCGTGTCTAGATTTACTTGATTTGAACAGGGAGCAGACTTCCTCTTTAAATTTAGCAAGAGCATATTTTGCATATTAAGAGCTACCTTTAATATTATCTGAAATATTGTTATATTTTATTTTAGAGCCCCATAGGCATTTATTTTTACATTTGTCATTGAATTAACTTTGATGGGGACACAAAAATTTATAGAATTTGATGATAAACAATTCTGTGCATGATCTCTGAATACTGAGGTATTTGAAGATTATTACAGGTTCAGTCTTATAGTGAATGTGAGTGATTTATGGTCTAATTTGACTAGGAAGGAAGTTACGACTGGTGGGGAAAACAGCTGTCTAATATTCATGAGGATGTAGTCCAGGATTTTGTCTATCCTAGTTTAGATGTAGAATAACTGGTCCAGAGAGTTTCTATTTATGAAGTCCAGTAATCTCTTGACATGTCTGTTAGTGGGTGTATAATTCTCCCATTTGATTGAAAGATAGATGTAGTCCTACAGGATAGTAGTGTTTGGCCTAATGTATAGGTACTAAATACTACTCAGTTAGGAGATATGGGCCGAGAGGGGCATAGCGGGGGGGGGGGGGTCACATAGATGTGATGTGATAAGTAGTTTTCTTAATGGTATGTTAGACATAGAAGAGTTCCAGGTTGTTATCCTGTCTCAAGAGCCTGGAGGTGAGATTGTGTTTTACAGGTACAGAGACGCCACTGTCTCTCAGAGTAAGCAGTTTCTCTAAGGAGTGGAGTTTTTGTTGAGGCTACTAGCAATAAGCATCAATACCATTTATGTTATCTGGATTCTGTTTTGTTGAGCTGGACATTTTTGAAGAATGACATTGCCTAAAACCATTGTTACATTGGTGGACAAGTCTTTAAACAATATATGAAAGTCTTGGAGAGATAAATGTAGGCCATCTCTGATGAAGCATTTTGGACTGTCTACCATCTCCTCCCAGGCTGATATACATTGAACATCCTTGAATGACACCAGATTTGAAGCCAATTGCTGATGTCAGTAATAATATGTTTGTATTGTGGCACAATTCTTGGTGATGTTAAGATGGTGCTCAAGGCTACACTCATATTTGCCTCAGTTACACATTCCAAGAGCTTCACATCATGCCCCTCTTCATATAGCTCAGGGAGATATGTCACATGTTGTTTAATCCCTTGTATACTATAACTGTGTCATATGGGTGCTTGTTGTACATGGACTTTAATTAACATGTGATGCACTAACATCTGTTACCCAATAGGCAACCATCTGTGACCCTCTCCTTACTTAGTCTTTGAATTGTGCATCAGTGTGTCTTACAATGGAGTCATCCATGACTAGCATGTTGGATTATGTGGAGTTATGGGCTTTTGAGTTGAGGCTCTGTGATTCTTAGATGTATGTTTCATGCAGGGTGCTGTCAATGTTGAGTGTTTGTGACATAGCGGAAGGTACTTCTTTCTTGGATTACATTAAGATGGCTTTATGGTTTACTTTTAAGAGCCTGGACATACGTAGGTCTATGTATTATGCCTGTATTGTGTGTGATAGGTATAGTGTGGCATTGTGTGTTACTGACAACCTGTTTGCTGTTTGCAGTTGCTTAATTTGAGAGCTTTACCTCCAGTGACATTGTATAACTGCATCTCTCACACACTATGTCAGTTTGATTAAGTGGTAGGTGGTTGTCAGTAAACATGAGATAATTACTATGTTTTCTCAGGATGTCCATTTCAACCAGGGTGGCTACAGAGGCAGTTGGAAAAGGAAAAATCCATGGTCCCAGTTTCTTACTAATGAGGGGTAAAGGGGGAGAAACACCTGTGATGTTTTGAGTTGATTACTACTTAAACACTTGCTATAGTATTCCCCTGATAAATACCCTGGATAGAGCCTACAGCAGCAGGAAACAACAAAAAGCCAAGCTGCACAAAGGATCTGGAGAGGTTCTCACCAAAACTGAAACAGGTCACTCTGTGAAGTCATGCACATAGTGCTTAATCCAAGACCAGCAGGAATCAATGCTCCTCTGCTCCATCTTTCACTAGAAGAAAAGCAGTAGCATTAATCCAAAACCATCTCCTAATATGCAATTTTCAGGTTTTCCAGTGATTGGTGATCACCAGGAAGTCCTGGTAATAATGTACATCTGACCTTTCTCTCACAGGACTAAAAGAGAAGCACTAACCCCAAGTTGATTTCTGAGAAGCAGTTCCTAGGCTTTCCAGTGATTGGAACTCTAGACCCAAATGTTACAGATTTTAAAAGTAAGATAGTAAAAAAAAAAAAAGATTAATACTCTGCATACTGCATTGTGCACTAAGTTAGTGAGATGATATGAAATAGAGGAAAACTGAAGCTTAAAGTGTCTGAGTCTGGGGGAAGCTTCTGAGTATAAGTTTTCATTGTCTAGCAGAATGAGTAGATGAGTTGAGACTGGGAGCAGCTTTCAAAGCTAAATTTACAGTAGTGCAGGGCAGTATAAACCCATCAAGTTTAACAACACAATAGGAACTGCACAGGTTTGTAGGAAGAATCTCCAGTAGAGAATCAAACACTGATGACATGTGATGTAGACCTCTTGAGTATTATCAGGGGACAAGACCATGCTACACTCTGTGTAGTTAAGTATCACCCAAGGAAACAAAATAACCAATGAAAAACAAGTGAAGTCTGAAAAACACATGAAATCCAAAACTGTAAAAGGCCACTCAGTGAAGTTCTGCACACAGTGCCTAATTCAAGATGAGCAGAATCAGTGCCCCTCTGCTCCATCTTTCACTAGATGCAAAGCAGTAGCATCAATCCAAAGCCATCTCTTAATATGTGATTTTCAGGTTTTCCAGTGATTGGTAATCACTGAAAAGATGTGGTAATAATGTACATCTGACCTTTCTCTCACAGGACTAAAAGAGAAGCACTAATCCCAAGTTGATTTCTAAGAAGCAGTTCTTAGGCTTTCCAGTGATTGGAACTGTAGACCCAAATGTTACAGATTTTAAAAGTAAGATAACATATAAAAAAAGAATAATACTCTGAATATTGCAGTGTGCACTGAGTGAGATGATATGAAATAGAGGAAAACTGAAGCTTAAAGAGTCTGAGTCGGCTGGGGGGGGGGAATAAAGAGTATAGGTTTTCATTATCTAGCAGAATGAGTAGATGTGTTGAGACTGGAGCAGCTTTCAAAGCTAAATTTACAATAGTGCAGGGCAGAATAAAACCCAACAAGTTTAAAAGCACTATAGGGACTGCACAGGTTTGTAGGAAGAATCTCCAGTAGAGAATCAAACACTGATGGCATGCGATGTAGACCTCTTGAGTATTGTCAGGGGACATGACCATGCTACACTCTGTGTAGTTACGTATCACCCAAGAAAACAAAATAACCAATGAAAAACAACTGAAGTCTGAAAAACACATGAAATCTGAAGCATGAGTGCTAAGGTTACCCAACACCTGCAGTAATTTGCCTTTCTTTCACAGACCACTACTTAAATCTAGGATGCCCAAACACACCAGGCCAAATAGATTACTCAAAGCAGAAAATATAAACATAGATTTACTCATAGCAGAAAACAAAAAATACATAAACAATACAGGCAATGTACAAGCAATGCAGAAATTTGTTCTAAATGGCTATATTAGATTGGCAACTTGAGTTGCATTACTAAGGAAGCAGTTTTGTGGATAAGGACTCCATGGTGAGTGAAACAGTTTGGGTCATCACCTTCTTACGTCCATGCTAGGAAATTCTTTAGCTGGTTTTTGCAACTTCCTTTGATGTGGAGGAAAGACCTATATGCACAAGGTATGAGGTGAATCTGTGCAGTCTGAGGAAATTGTATTCATATTTGTGGCCTCAGTGGGCCCCAGTAACATACAATTATGCCTCCTGACCAGTCTAAAATACAACTTATCAGGACCCCTGGAGTCATTATTTAACAATAGTCTTAAAATAGTCTTTGTGCTCCATGAATAGAGGACTGTGATGGTCATCCCTCTTCATAAGGAGGACCTTCAACAGATCCAGGAAGCTACAGAAACATTAGTCTGACTAGTTTTATTTGCTAAGCCATGGAAATAATTATTCTGGAAATTATCAGCAAGCACATAGGAGACCTTATTACATGGGATACAACCCAGTTTGACTTTGTCAAAGGAAGGTGATGGCTTCTAAATCTGGTGGACATCTTTGAAAATGTCACTAAGGCGTAGAACTAAGTGAACCACTGTGCAGACAGCCTATCTAGATCTAGCTTGAAATGACTGACATCAACAATTGACTTAGCTTCTGATGTCAATCCAGGGGGATCCAGTATCTCTCAGCTTGGAATGAGATGGTTGACAGATCACACTGCTTTTCCAGAGATGGTCTGCACCTATTTCTTCTAGACTGTTGGATACTGACAAAGGCACTTGCCTCCTCCATAGTACCTTTTCAGGCAATGTCAAAGCAACAAATGTTCTGATGTAAAAAACTCCACTGGAGGCAATCTCAGAGTTCTGCTGCTTAATGCCAGGAGCCTAAACATGAAGCTGCACTGGAGGAAATCGCCAACCTGCTGGGTGACAGATATGGTCCAAACATCACCCCCTGGATACACAGGCGATACCCCAAAATACACCTGACAGCAGTCCTCTGCCAACTATCTCTAGAGATCAGGTCATATCTGCTCTCTCTCCAAGGCTGAAAACATGGCCACAGTAGTACCAAGTAATATCTCAGGTTGCTTACTAAGTAATCTAAAATAGAACCTAGTGGACCCACTTAGCATTCTCTTTAACTTTAGCCCAAGAAGTGGCTTTGTTCCAACAGAGTGGAAAACAGCAACAGTAATCCCCTTGCACAAAGTGGGGCCATCAATTGAACCTGGGAACTATGGACCCATACATCTAACCAGTCTTACCTCCAAGGGCATGAAAATAATCATCATGAACGTTATCAGCAAGGACATACCTGACCTTCAGACTCTAGACCCAAACCAATTTGGCTTTGATAAGGGCAGATCATAGGTTCATAGGTTCATACTAGGCTATCTGCCCTGGGGCAATTATAAGCCTAGCCCGATTCTGTATGGCTTACGCCACCCCTTGATTTGAGTATACTGTGCCCTTTTTAAGGTTTAGTTTACTGTGCCTCTGTCTAATAGTGACACGGGAGTAATCCCTGGGACAAACCTACGATCCCCCATCCACCTATTGAGATTCTTCTTGAAGAGATTCAGTGAGGTGCTCTGCCTCACATGAACTGGAATTCTATTCCAGAGCAAAGGGAGCCTCTGGGTTATGAACCTGTCCCTCCAGCAAGTTCTATTTATTTCTGTGTTGAGGTTCAAGTCCCTCAAGCGTGTGGCTCTAAGGGATTTAGATTTACTGAGGTGGAGCATGTCCATTAATTCTGGATTTGACATAGCTTTGTATGTCAGGCATAGATCGCCTCAAGTAGGCGGTATGCAACTGAGTAGAGCTGGAGTTTTTTTAACCGAGCAGCATATGGCATCTGTTTGAGACCCTTGATCCTCTTGGTGAGATACTTTTGGGGTCTTTCTAATTGCTGCAGGTGTCTGGTAAGGTACATCCCAAAAGGGGCATTGTATTCTATAATGGGCCTGATGAGGGATGAATAAAGGGGCACGATTACCTCTCTTGATCTAGATGTGAAACCCTTCGTGATGAGGTGGGCTATGTAGAAGGTCTTTCTAACCACTTTGGCAATGTGGTTTTCAAAGGAGAGATTGCTATCAACTTGGGTCCCCAGGTCCCTAATAACTTTCTCTGTACTTAATGGGTTTCTGCCTATGTGATAATTTGTGGGCACATTGTTTTTGCCAAAGGGTATGACTATACATTTTTTGGCATTTAGCTTTAAAACATGGCGCTGGCACCAGTTATCTGTCTCTGTGAGACCTTTTTGAAGGATGTTTGTGTCAGCTGGAGAGTTGATTATGGTGCCCAGTTTGCAGTCGTCTGTGAACTTGGTGAGCCATAGTCCTCCCACGTTTGCCTGTACCTCGGAAAAGTATATACCGAACAAGAGTGGTCCCAGGACAGAACCCTGTGGGATGCCACTTGTGACCGGTTTCGAGTCTGACATGGCTCCAGCAACTCTCACTCTGTGAGTTCTGTCTTTGAGCCAGTTTGCGACCCATCTTGTGACATAGGGGTTTATATTTAAGCTGGATAGCTTATCTATGATGCCCGAGTGGGGTATTGTGTCAAATGCCTTTGCAAGGTCCAGATAGGCTGTGTGGACTACCTTTCCTTCATCTATGGCTTTGGTGACTGTTTCGAAGAAGTCAACCAGGTTCAAAAGGCAGGATCTGCCCTTGACAAAGCCGAACTGGGTAGGATCTAGTGTCTGTAAGTCCACAATGTCTTTGTTTATGAGCTCCATGATGATCCTCTCTATAGCCTTGCAGACTAAGCTAGTCAGGCTTATGGGGCGATAGTTTCCAGGGTCCGTAGAGGCTCCACCTTTGTGGAGTGGGACCACTGTTGTTGTATGCCATTCTGTGGGCACATATCCTGTAGTGAGGCTGAGATTGTATAGCTGTTTTATTTGAGGGATTAGTTCCTCTTGTAGTTCATGTAGGACACAACCTGGGACACCATCTGGTCCCATGGAAGCAGTGTTTTTTGCTTTGGAGAGGGCAGCCTTCACCTGAACATCAGAGATGTTTGGGAGGCAGCCCTCTGCCGGGATAGATACTTGCTCTTTTGGGGGGGAGGGGGTGGAGAAGTTTCCACTGAACCTGTCTGCCAGGATATTGGCGATGTCTGTGGGTTCAGTGTATTTTTTGTCATTTAGAATCAACTCAGAACATGTCTGGGAGTTGCATCCCAGGTTTCTAACATAACTGAAAAAAGCCTTATGATTGTCTTTGGTGTCCTGTGCAATTTTTCTCTCGAAGCTGGCCTTGGAGGATTTTATGAGGGATCGTAATTTTTTGCTAGTACTGATCAGAGATGCCTTCCCTATTAGGGATTTTGCTCTATCATGTTGTAGCTTCCTCCTTCTGTTGTACAGTTTATTTATGGCAGGGGTCCACCAGACTGGACGCCTGCCTTTGGATGATTGGATCTTGATTTTGTTTGGGATAGCATGATCCATGCATTCCTGGAGATGTCCGTAGAATGCATTTATATAGGATTCTTCAGTTTGGGCCATAGTTTCCACTTGCCCTGGGGCCTTGAAGGATTCCACTTCAGTTTTGAGAAGTGAGAAGTTCACTTTTGAGAAGTTTTTCACTGTGGTTTTCTGGGCTGGGGGTGGGGTCGGGATGTGGACATCCAGTGAAATTAATTTATGGTCTGATCTTACCAATGAGGGATATACTTCTGGTGTGTAGCATAGAGTCCCCATGTTGGTAATGATCAGGTCTAGTATGTTGTCCCCTCTTATGGGAGTGGTGACTAGTTGTTCCATAGCATTTGAGTTTATAATTTCCAGAAACCTTTGGGCTAAGGTGCTGGGGCTTGAGTAGTGCTCCCAGTCAATGTTTGGGTAGTTGAAGTCGCCCAATATAATGGTGTTCGGAGAGATCTTCATGTTCTCCAATGTTTTCAGGAAAGCTGAGTGGGATTCCTGACTTTGAGAGGGTGGTCTGTAGGATGCTATAAACTGAAAAGCAGTCTTGCCCACTGTTAGTTGCACATGGATGGTCTCCGATACTTGTGCAATGCCACTAACCTGGAGGTGTGGATATCCTTGATAAATATGGAAACTCCCCCTCCTTTTGTGGTTCGGTCCGGGTTTTGGGGCCGAAAAGCATGATATGAGGTATAGCCTGGTAGTGCTGGGGTGCTCTCTGGAGCCTTGAACCAGGTTTCTGTCACTGCACAGATATCAATGTTCTCCATACTGAGGAGAGCTTCAAGTGCGTGCATCTTGAGGTTAAGTCTTCTGGCGTTTAGCAGCATTACCCTTGGTTTCTTGTTCCTTGTGCTGTCTATGGGGGTGGGTTTGACATTTGAGCCTTGCCTAAAAAAGGCACTATGGGGGTGGCAAGAGCCTTTGCCAATATCCGAAAGCCCAGTGGTGACAGGTGCAAGCTGTCCCTAGCAAAGCAACGTGGCTTGTCGAGCATGTCATCCCAGGCTGACAGACACTGGATCCCCTTTGAATGACACCAACATTTTAGCCAATTGTTAAAATCGATCATTTTGTCTTTGTACTGTGACATAATTCTAGGTGAGGGTAAGATGCTGCTCAAGGTCAGGGTCATACCAGCCTGGGCTACATGATCAGAGAGCTCCTCTATGTCTCTTTTCATGTAGTCCAGGGAGGTACGTCTCAGGTCATTCACACCAGCATGTACAATGACTGAGTCATATTTGTATTTGCTTTGGAGTGACCTGAGTGCATGCGTTATGTGGTGGATCCTAGCACCTGACAGGCAGCTCACCGTGACCTTCTCTTTACTCAGCCTGGTGAGCGGGACGTCATTGTGTCTGACAATAGAGTTAAATCTAGTAGAGTTCTTTGAGAAAGTCACGAATGACCTGGATGAAGGTAAAACAGTGCACACCACCTATCTTGACCTGGCCAAGGCTTTTTTTACAATCTCCCACTCAGGTATCATTGAGAAACTCTCCCACCTGGGTATTAACCCCTACATCATTAGATAGATAGCCAATTGGCTCATCTGCAGAACACATGCTGTCAAAGCTGTTGACTCAACCTCTACCAGTAGAGCCATCACCAGTGCCTTACCACAAGGATCTGTGCTGGGGCCTTAACTGTTCAGAATCTATTTTGTGGAAGTCTGGGCTGCAGTAGACAGCCTTTGGCTTAACAAGCTTGCTGATGCTTGCAAATTGGGTTCAGTCACTGAGTCCACCAATGATGTTAACATATTACAGGAGAGGCTAACATAGAAAAATGATTGTTGTCAAAGCCACTGTCTACAAATAAGTGCAAAAAATTGCCATTATTGTTATTGCCTTTGGTAAAATGGAATTCTCCGCTAATTACAGTATTGACAACCCCCCACCCCAAGCTCAAACCCGATATTACGAGACCTGGGAACAGGAAGATAGCAATCTGAACTTCGACCACCAAGTTTCCACAGTGGTAAGGAAAGCATTTTATGTCATGCACCTCAAAATTAAGGTTCATAGGCTCATACATGTGTACTAGGCTAATGGCCCTGGAGTCTTTACAAACCTAGCTCATAGAAGTGCCCTAGCATTGATCACCCAATGTTAGTTCCCAGTACCTCTATCAAGTAGAGACACTGGATTGATCCCTGGGTGAACTTTCTATTTCCTATCCACTCATCAAGATTTCATTTGAAGAGGGTCAGTGAGGTGCTCGGTTTGACATGTATGGGAAGTCTCTTCCAGAGCATAGGCAGTCTCTGAGTTGTGAACCTGTCCCTCCAGCATATTCTGTTGATTATGGTAATGAGGCTGATGTCTCTGGAGCGTGTGGTGTGGAGGGATTGGGATTTCTTTAGATGTAGTATTTCTAACAGAGCTGGGTCAGACATGGCTTTGTAAGTTAAGCAGAGATCGCCTCTTAGTAGATGATATAAGACACAGAACAGCTGAAGTTTTTTGAGTCTGTCCATGTAGGGCATGTGTTTTATGGCCTAGGATCCTCTTCATGAGGTACTTTTGTGGCCTCTCCAGCTGTTGTACATGTCTAGTGAGGTACATGCCAAATGGGGCATTATACTCGATGATTGGTCTAATGAAGGAAGAGTAGAGAGAGACGATAACCTCTTTCTTCCTGGATGCAAAACCCTTGGTAATGAGATGTGCCACATAGAAGGACATTCTGACCACAGTGGCAATGTGCTGGTCAAAAGAGAGGTTGCTGTCAACCTGTGTCCCCAGATCTCTTATAACACCTTCAGTCTTTAGTGAACTCCCATCAATGTGGTAATTAGTGGAAACTGAGTTTTTCCCAAAGGGGATGATGACTCATTTTTTGGCATTGAGCTTAAGGCCATGGTTTTGACACCAGTCATTGGTCTCAGTGAGACCTTTCTGTAGGATGTCTGAATCACTTGGGGAGTTAATAATGGCTCCCAGCTTGCAGTCATCTGTGAACTTGGTCAGCCAGAATCCCTCCGTGTTGGCCTGGACTTCTGCAAAGTAGATGCAAATAGGAGAGGACCCAGGGCCAATCCCTGAAGGACTCCACTTGTGACTGGTCGGCGGTCTGTCTTGGAGTCCGCTACTTTCACACTGTGGGTTCTATGTGTGAGCTGATTTGCAACCCACCTAGTAATATAGGGGTTGATCCCAAGTTTGGTGAGTTTACCAATAATTCCTGAGTGAGGAATGGTACTAAAGGCCTTTGCCAGATCTTGGTAGGCTGTATAAACTGCCTTACCCTCATTCACAGCTCTGGTGACTGACTCAAAGAAGTCAAACAGATTGAGCAGGCATGCTCTAACTTTCACAAAACCAAATTGTGTGGAAACTAGAGTTTGGAGATTACCTATATCCTTGTTAATTAGGGCCATGATGATGCGCTCCATAGCCTTACATATCAGACTCATCAAGCTAACGGGGTGATAAATCACAGGGTCTGTAGTTGCTCCCACTTTATGGAGAGGGATGACTGTAGCAATGCGCCATTTGGTAGGGACAAAACCTGAGGTGAGGCTGTGAGTGAACAGTGCACACAGATGTGGTGCCAGTTCACTTTGTAGTTCATGTAGAACACAGCCAGGGATATTGTCAGGTCCCATGGAAGATGTATTTTTGGCCTTGGAGAATGCAGCTTTAACCTGTGCTGCAGTAATGCTGGGTGCCTGGCATTATTCTGGTATTCTGATTGGTCCTTTAGGGGGGGAGAGAGGGGTAAAGTTGGTACTGAATCTGTTGGCCAGTATATTGGCAGTATCTGGTCAGTATAGAAGGTACCTTTGTGAAGTAAGTCAGAGCAAACCTGGCTATTGCCATGGAGATTCTTAATATAACTATAGAAGGTGTTGTAGTTGTTTTTAATGTCTGCCTCAATTCTGCCTTCATAGCTGGCTTTAGAGGTTTTGATGAGGGATCTCAACATTTTGTTTAGGCTAATAAGGGAGTTTTTCCAGACTTGGGACTTCACCTTTTTCTGCAACCATTTCTTTCTTCTGTTGTAGAATTTATTAATGGCAGTGGACCACCAAATTGGCTTCCTTTTTTGGATGAGAGCATCTTGGTTCTGTTAAGTATGGCTAGTTCCATGCATTTATGTACGTGTTCGTACAGAGCAGTGGTGTATGATCAGCACCCGTGAATCTATTTTCCATTAGCATGGGTGTCATGAAGTTTGCCACCTCTGTTTTTAGGAGCCCAATGTCAGCTTTCAAGAAGATTTTCATGATGGTTACCTTTTTGGGGTGTGTGTGTGAGATGTGGATTTCCATGGTGATTAGTTTGTGGTCAGATCTAACCAGGGAGGAACTGACTATTGGTGTAGAGTAATTAAAGCATTGCATCCTGGTATGAGGATGTTATAACACCACTGTGCTCGACCATCAGCATTAATGGAGTAGAATGCACCCTATTACATGTACCTCACCAGACACTTGAAGCAACTGGAGAGACCAGAGGGGTTTCTTAGTAAGAAAATACAGGACCTCCAAACCATGCCATGATGTACGTGGATAGACTGAAAGCCCTGTCACTGTACTTTGTATTGTATTGGCTTCTGAGATATGACTGGTGCCTGACCTAAAGAGTCTCTGTCCCTGCCTTCATGTAAATGCTGCACATCCACAAATCCAGTGGCACAAGATTCAGTCACTCTAGGGATCTTAACCTACCTTGTAACATTAACAGAACATGCTTGAGGGACAGCTATATCTTTCACACACTGCCAATCCTCGGAAATAAACTTCCAAATCACGTGAAGCAGAGCTCCTCACTGACACTATTCAATTACAACCTAGACAAATGGATGGGAGACTGCAAATTCACCCTGGAGATGGCATCCATGATCTTTAATTGAGGCTACTTGGGATGAACATGGCTGGGCTTGTAAGTGCTGTAGAACCACTAGCCTAAAAACCTCCTATGAAGCTATGAACCTATGTCAAGAGTTTTCAGGGAGCATATTACTACAGCTGTTACAGAAGGAGCATGCAATGTAATGGCATCAATGGCCATCAATACATTAGCTCACATCACAGATTGTAATACCGTCTTCTAGCCATAATGTACATCCACACCTCAATATACATATGTCAATGACAGCAACATTGCCATGTGAAGTGCTCATCGGGTCATAGGACACTATTAGGCTGATGGCCAACATCACATGAAACCCCAGCCATTATTATTAAATGAAAGTAAAAATGTCTATATGTATATAATGGAAGATAGTAAGACTATTGTACGTATGTGTATATTTGTTGGACTGTATTACATTCTGCCACTGTCCATATGGGACATGCACCACACCATGACAGAATTAGCACTCCCACATGCAGTGGTCTAGGGATGGCTTGCATAGGCTCATGAAAGGACTCTGCTTCATGATGTGTGTATGCATATTTGACATGAAGACATCCCTCAGTCCTCTGCTGGAAAGATGCCGTGGCCAGAGGACAAAGGAGGATACATGGGGCTACGTGATAGGTACCCTAAGTAGTAATGAAATGAAGAGATATTCCAAAGATCACACAATGATCGTTATGTGCCAGCAAGCAACACACAGCAGTCCACTGGGCCTGATATGAACATTACACCTGTATAGGCATCGAATATGAATGCCATGCAATGTCAAAGTAGAAACACCACATATGTAGAATCACCAAAGCACTCACAGAAGGAAGGAAAACAACAGCATACAGGACCCAAATCCAATGTATTGCACTTTAACACCTCGGCCAAACAGCCTTCAAGAAGTAACATACCCCATAAAAAACATCCCCTTATATACAAAACAAACAGACACTAATCCAATAAAGCAATAAAACAATTAAGCAATTTAACAATTAATCTATATACTTCCAGTTTAACTCATGGTTCAAACCCCCTGGAAAAAGGGTATTGTATTTCAAAATAAAAACAGCTTCTTTATACAATAATATGTGTTTTAACAATGAATAATCACCTAATTTAACAGACACTTTTCCCAAAATTGTTGCTTGTATTAAAGTATAATCACTATTATGACATTCCATAAAATTAACAGAAATAGTACTTTCCTCCTTTTTTATGTCTCTAATGTGTTCCTGCAACCTGAATTTAAACTTTCTTTCATATTGGCCAATGTAGAACAGGTTGCATGGACACTTGAGACAATATATAATACCTTCAGTTTCACAAGAATATTTTCCCACAGGGTCAAATTTACTTCCATTATTTTTTTTAAATTAGAGACTACAAACTTACAAACATTACAATTATTACAGGGTACAGTACCAAAGTTATCCATGAATGGCACTGGATTTTCTTCAGGTAACACAAAATATGCTTTAGCCATTCTATCTCTCAAATTCTTCCCCCTCCCATACAAAATGGAAGGCTTTCTACATATTATTTTATCTAACATCATCATTTTGTAAAAATGTTCAATAATAATTTACTAATTCCCATACTGTGTCACTCAAGACATTATAAGTTGTTACAAAAAACATTCTATCCTTACTGTCAGCCTTAGGTGAATTATTTGTATATCTATATTCATGTTTATGTGTAAATTCCATTAAAGAAATATTATTCAGAGTATCAAGTATATTGTCCCTACTATATGACCTATGAAGAAACATTAAGAATGTCTGATGTACTTCCCTATGCAGGTCCTTGTTGCAAATCCTGAATAACCTACATAGTTCACCATACAGGAAAGATTTAATTGTATGTGGGGGGATGACAACTGGTCCCATACAAATACTGACCCAATCTATAAATTTATGATGAACTGAGGTACATATAGACTTATTGTTTAATCCAGTCAGATGTACATCAAGAAAACATTTCTTGACCAAACTGTAAATGATCAAATTGTAATTCATAAACATTTTGGTATATATCTTTAACAAAATCATAGACCTTATCTATACCATTCTCACATACAAATATCAAATCATTAATATATCTGTAATGCAAAAAAACATGTTCTTGAACATATTTATGTTTATAGATATAATCTATTTCAAATTTTGCCACGAAGAGATTGGCATACTGTAACACTGTCACGTTGCACTTTATGGAGTATGATAGCATCATTGTATGCTGAGGAGAACATGTTGCAAACACTGTAAGACATTAATGTGGAGTCACATCCTTGTGAAAAAATGTCTCAAAACTGATGCTTGTATGTATCGACACACAAGTAGCTTGCTGTCAGATTAGAACATCTATAGGTCTAGTTAAGGTACTAAAGTAGTGTTTTTTCCTACTTTATTTTGCTTTTGCTTGTTATTCTTAAAAGTATTCAGTTGCATTTATTATGCTGCATTTATTGCTGATTGTTAGTAGCCTGATTAAATTGTAACATTCTAAGCTTTTTGGTTTAATCACTTGGGCTTCAGGCCAGTTGTTTTACATCGGAAGGTTTGTGGTCTACACTCCTGTGGCAGGAGAGGTATCTTACATCCTTCTAATTTAGGAATTGCTGGTTGAAGGCTTAGTGTTTCTGTTATTCTAAAAGTGTCTTATTTCTGGTTTAAGCACTTGGGATTCAGGCCAGTTATCTTACATTAAGAAGGTTTGTGCTCCACAATCTTGTGGGAGTACAGAGTAGATTCTTCCCTTCTGAGCTGGGAATTGCTGGTTGAAGACTTATTGTACCTGCTTATTTGAGCTATTTCTTTCTGAAATTGGTGAATCTTGTTTGCTGTAACATAGACTAGATTCAGGCCTGCTGAATGTAGATCTGTTTGTATAGCTTGAACAAATCCAGGCCATCTTTTGTTGAAGAGGGTTCCCCTGCACCCTAGTGGCAGGATTGTACAGTTAGAACTTGTCTTATAGAAGGTTGCTAGAACAGGGCTAAGTTGTGAGCTTTTTTATTGGTTAATTGTTGAGCTTTTTTACTGGTTAATTGGATAATTTGTTTAAATCAGTTTGCTCTTGATTTTTACAGTTATATTTAAGTGTGTATTTGTTCTCCCATGTTAAATCAACCTAAACAGAGTTTAAAAACCTTAGCATAGTCTGGTTACAGGTTTCGCTGTATCCAGATCTATATGTGTGATTCCAGTGTTCCCTGCTACTCCATCTTGTGTTGGCTGAGGCCTGCCTGCACTTAATGGGAATAAGTGAACTGTTCAGAACTGGTCTGACATAGGGTGTTTAGCTAAGAGCTCAGGGCGAGGGTTGATTGGTCCATTCCAGCATTTCTAATTTACTTTCATTTTTGTGGTATTTAAACCATGTGTTTGTGTGGGTTTGTGCTTGTTTGCATGTCACACACCACCACTGGGCTGTTTTAATCCTTTGTGAAGTATCTCAGCTGCATTGTTTCCCTTTGCAACTGAGGCCCTCCCCTGCAGCTACTGTATTTATTTTATCCAGGCCTCTTCAAACCAATAGGTACTCTTCTCTGATAGTGCCCACTCTACTATCCCTGACCTCTTTTCCACAGATTCTGAGAACCATGGATAGACAATTTCCTATGGTTTCTCCTGCTAGTATGGTTGATAGGGGTATCATGAGACAGTGCAACAACTACAACCTAAAAACATAATATGTGAGAGATACAATTGCATTAAGAACCTAGAATTCTTGCTGTCTCAGTCACAAACCAATACATCTGGCAATGAGAAGGTTGTCTATTCAAACACTACAAACAACACACCTCTAACACCATCCACACCTGTAGAGCACACTCCTACATATGCAGAGGTTTTCAACAAAAACATACCTAAACAAAAAAGAACTCCAAAGCAAAAACACACAGACACATCTTAACCCACAGTACCAAGCACCACACATAGTACACGTGCCTGTGTCTCACAGCCACTAAGGCCCAGCCACTAACCCAACATACTAGTCATAAGAGACTCTATCGTGAGACACACAGATGTACCACTCACCAGGCTAGACAAGGAGAAAGTCACAGTAAGTTGCTAGTCAGGTGCGAGAATCTACTGTATCATGCACACAATCAAGTCTCTTAACAGCAGGTACTGTTATGACTCTGTCATAGTGCATGTTGGTGTGAATGACTTGAGATGTACCTCTATAGACTATATGACAAGAGATATGATTGAGCTTGCTGAATATGTGTCCCAGGCAGGCATGTCCCTAGCCTTAAGCAGCATCCTATCATCCCCCAGAATTATGCCTCAATACAAAAAATTATTTACTTTAATGATGGGCTTAATTTCTGGTGTCATTCCAAGAGGATCCAGTACCTGACAGTCTGAGAGGACATGACTGACAGACCATTATGCTTTGCTAGAGATGGCCTTCATCTGTCTCCCCTGGGCTTCAGGGGTCTAGCAAATGCTCTTGCCACCCCCATAGGTAAGAGCACACAATTACCAATGTGAACAATTTTTCTAAAAGGAATTTAAAGGTCATGCTGCTAAATGCTAGGAATTGTAGCATTAAACTGCATATATTGCAAGTATTCCATGCCCTGAAGGATGCT
This sequence comes from Protopterus annectens, assembly GCF_019279795.1. Classification (NCBI taxonomy): domain Eukaryota; kingdom Metazoa; phylum Chordata; order Ceratodontiformes; family Protopteridae; genus Protopterus; species Protopterus annectens. The sequence goes on along the minus strand of NC_056741.1, from coordinate 505,882,575 downwards.
GACATTTGTGTAGACACTGTAACCTAGTTCAAAGCTGCAGAGAGCACCCCAATTTTTCCAGGTTACTCATTCTACCATACTTTCAGACCCCAAATGAAGGGCTGCAAAGCCAAAGGAGGAGGAGTTAATATTTATCAAAGACATACACACCTCAAGGCTAGTAAAATAGTATGACACACAGGAGATACTCCAAGTGCAGTTAACCGTTGACAAAACACCTATTCAAATCAAAATTTTAACTAGTTACAGACCCCAACCATAACTCAGGGTACCAACTCCACCTATCTGGACTTACTTGAATCCATCAAGAATCAGCCCTCTACCCTGATCCTGTGTGATTTAAACTATACAACCATAGAGTGGAAGACCTATTCTAGCCCAAGCATGAATACCCAGAGATTCTTCAATTTCTTCAATGCCAGTGCATTGGATCAGCTTGTTGACACCTCCATGAGAGGTAACAATATCCTGGACCTGGTACTAACCAACATGAGTAGCCACTGTTTCACCTCTATAGTGTCATTCTCATTGGTAAGAGCTGGAAATAAAGTGATTACTTTTGAAGTCACCATCTCCCCTGACCCCCCACCCTCCCTTGGCAGGGTCAAACAATAAAAAAATTCCCAAAGCTGACTACAATCTCCTGAGAGCAGGTATAAGCAGATTCCCAACCAGTGTCCCTTCAGGTGGAACTAGCACTAATGTTCAAGCCTACAGCAAAAAACTATATGAGCACCTACAGAGCTGTATGGACTCAGCAATTGCTGACATGACCAATCATCTTCCTCAAGGAAAAGTAAACCTGTCTGGTGGACAGCAGCAATAAACAAACTCTATAATAAAAGGAAATAAAATGCTGTTCAGGGCCAAGAAGTAGTAGGTGCCAAGCTGGAAGCAATCTCTCCTTTGTCTGAACAAACAAATAAAGTCACTGGTAAAATCCGCTAAGGTTAACTTTGAGTCCAAATTGGCCACATCCACTAAGGACAATCACAAGGCCTTCTTCACATACATCTGCAATCTCAAAGGTAACACCCAAATCTGCTCTGAACTGCTGGTCAAGAACACCACATAGACAAAAGCTATAGATATAGCTAACCTGCTGGCAGACAGGTTCAGTAAAAACTTCACCCCCTTGTCACCCCATCAGTAAACCAGGACATCCTCAGCATCTGCCCCCTCCCTTCTTCACTAGGAAATGGGTCTTTAATGCCATCTCAAAGGCAAAAAATACAGTCTCAGTGGGACCTGGCAACATCCTTGGCTTTGTCCTACATGAACTCAGGCATGAGCTGTCAGCTCCATTATGCACCCTATTCAACCAAAGATTAAGTACCGGCTTCATCCCAACTGAATGGAGGACAGCCACAGTTATCCCTCTACAAAAAGGTGGAGTGTCTACTGATCCAGGCAATTATAGACCCATTAGCCTAACTAGCCTGATCTGCAAGGCCAGGGAATGCATTATCATGGGCCTTATAAACAAGGACACTGGCAACCTCCAAATGCTTGACCCCACTCCATTTGGTTTTGTCAAAGGGGGATCATGCCTGTTAAACTTGGTTGACTTCTTCAAAACAGTCAGCAAAGTCATGGATGAGGGTAAGAAGGTGCACACTGCCTAACTTGACCTAGCCAAAGCCTTCAACACTATTCCCCATGTGGGCATAATAGATGAACTCTTCCAGCTAGGCATCAACCTACATGTTACTAGATGGATAGCTAACTGTCTCACTGATAGAACCCACTCAGTCAAAATATGGAAAGCCACCTCTAGTAGTAGACCCATAATGAGCAGTGTACCCCAAGGATTGGTCTTAGGGGTTCTACTGTTTGGGATATACTTTTCTGAGGTGAGTTAAAACCAGTAGTCTGTGGCTGACCAAGTTTGCAGATGACTGCAAGCTGGGCACTGTCTTAAATTCCCTAGTGATGTGAACATCTCCCAAGAGGGCCTTAACCAAACTAATTACTGGTGCCAGAAGCATGGTCTCAATCTGAATGCCAACAAATGCATCATTATTCCCTTTGGAGAAAATGATGTCCCCACTAATTATCACATTAATAACAATGTACTAAGCATGCAATCAGTTGTAAGGGACTTGGGCAGCCAGGTTGATAGCAACCTGACTTTTGGCCACTGCATTGCCTACATTGTACAGAAGGCTTTCTACGTGGCCTACTTCGTAAGTAAGGGTATTTAATCCAGGAATAAGGAGGTCATAACATCCCTGTACTTCTCCCTTATCAGACCCAATATCAAGTACAATGCCCCCTTTGGCATGTACCTTGCCAAGCACATGCAACAGTTGGAGAGACCACAGAGGATCCTGACAAGGAAAATCCAGGGTCTCAAACATCTAACATATACAGATAAGCAAAAGGCCCTGACCTTCTACTCAGACTCATACAGACTGCTCAGAAGTGACCTGTATCTGGCATACAAGGCCATCTCAGACCCAGCCTTGATAGTGTTGCTGCATATCCATAAGTCAAACTCCACCCTCGCAACCTGCATGCAAGGCCTTAACCTGACCTATGACAGTAATATAACTTTTTGGCGGGATAGATTTGTGTCAAAAAGACTCCCCCATCTGTGGAAGAGGCTGCCACTCTATGCCAAGCAGAGTACCTCACAAGCCCAATTAAGAGAACCTGGATGACTGGATTGGAAACAGAAAATACACCCCTGGGATCCCATCTGTGTCCCTGCTGGATAGGGGAAACAGGTGCTGACTCTGTGGGAACATTGGTGAAGTTATTGGCTAGGTTTATAAGGGCCTACAGGCCAGTAGCCTAGTATCATCCTATGAACCTATGCAAACACAGTAGTTAATGTTACTGTCTCAGTGCAGGTTTGTCTTCAATACTATCAGAGTGCATGCTACACAGAATGACATAATCATTATATGGTACAAAACAATGTTTGGAGGAGTGTTGGACATAGCTGTGGAGTCACATATCATTCTAAAACAATCTACTTACAGGCACAATACTTAATAACAAGTGCCAGAGCACAATTCAAGCTTTTATAGTGTCAGTGAATATTTTATAGCTGATGACATCAGCAGAGTCTGGTGAAATGAAGGTGGTAATAGGAGTATCCCACAGGCTGATATAAAAAGCTCTCTCTAATGTCAAGCAAGTACACAAATACACACACATCCAGACATGCCAGTTGACCACAGTGAGAATAGAACCCCTACATATCTAAGTACACCAACTATAGTCTTCTGCTCTATATTTAACATAAGTCCCACAGCACAAGTCTGACTTGGAGCATGTCAGACAACACTTTATAAGTGATGATATCAGAAGTGTCTGGCGAGAAGATGGTAATAGCATTATACCATATGCTGCTATAAAATGTTCTCTATAATGTCAAGCAAGTGCACAAACACACACACACACACACACACACACACACACACACACACACACACACACACACACACACACACACACACACACCAATTTACTACAGTGAGATTAGAATCCCTACTTAACTGAGTACACATATTAGAAAATTCAATACTTAATGCATGCACAATGGGACAAGTCTAACTTTTACAAGACTGCAGGACAATTTATTACAGATGACATCAGCATTGGATGTTTGAGAGAAGATGTTGGGAGTCCTGGTAGAAATGGATAGCTAGCCATACACAATTGTCAAGATATTAAAGTTCTGCATGTTATCAGATTGATGAGTGTGCAAAGTGTAGTATTTGCTGTTGTGTTTCCATACAGAGGTATAATTTAACAAACAGCTTTACAAATTATATGCAAACAGCTGCCTACATTACTATAAGTATTGGAAAATCTGAATGTGTATTGTCAATATAAATATGTGCATGGTATATAAGAAAGTGTTTATTTATTTCTGTATTGTAGTTGATATATTTGTGAACAAGTACTGAATGATGAAGTTTGAAATGCATGCATGGAGGTGGAGGTAACAGATGTCTGCAGTGTAAATATATATGTTCTTTTCTTAAAAAGTGCCTTCTCTTTGTGATTTTACATGTACTTTGAGGGCATGAAGACTACGTGGACAATAGACATAAGTAATACATGGTAATATAAAATTTCTTTAATGCACAACCAAGCAGCTGGCACGTGCGATTGATGGCAAAGTGTTTGCACATGCAAGATGCACATTTCTACTGCTTTCCCTGTTTGCACATAATTTAATGCTGAGCAATCATCAGCCTCATTTATAAGATTAAGAGAGGTCTGAGTAATGATTATATGGGATATTTATTAGTGCACGACAGTTTGAATTATGCAGGTAGCTTATCCAGTGGTTCAAAATATGTTCAGCGGCGACCCACTACTCCCAGGCTGGGAAGTTAAAATCGACCCTCATACTGGATGGCCTTTCTTTGTGGATCACAATAACAGGACTACTACTTGGAATGACCCTTGGAGAGTTATGGATGAGGTATTTGTTTTTTCCATAATGACAGACTGGATTAATGGATTGAATATTATTAAGTCTTCTGTGTTTTATAAACGTCTCACGGTGGCGATTGTCATGGCTTGTTTTTCCATCTTAAGTACTAATGCGGTTATCTTCAAAAGTTCGTTAGCAAAGTTTTTACTTTTTATACTTTCTCCCGGTTTGCTGTACAGTATCAAATTTCCGCCATCTTTGATACGTTCTTAGAAATTAGCTTAGTGATGGCATGTTCACTTTTTAGGACGTTCCTCAGTGTTGTTTAACTTGTACACAAGATGCTGATGAAGAAGCCCGTTGAAGGACATAACGGTTCCGTGTTGTGTTTTGCCATTGTTCCATTCCGGTTTCCCATTCTTTTTGTAGTGGTTTAACGATTGGCCAGGCACGTGACAGCAATATTGGTTCTACTTATATTCAATTTGATGTTTTTTGTGCGTAACTTTTTAAAACCCTGAGGTGCAGGCTGTAAGGCACAGCTGACCTGCTGTTTGACCTGACATCGTCTGTACGGTTGGGGTCTGCATGATTATTACCCTTTCCCTAACAGGGAGATGACGACTACTGTAGCTGCTCCTCCTTCATTATATGTCTACATTTTTATATAAAATAAATAACCTCGTATGTAATGTAGTAATGTGGTGTTGCGGTTTGGGTATATTTTGCATTAGTTGTAGTGTTTTGACCTTACCCTTTTTTGGTAGCTGTTTTGGTAAAGCTTAGTAAGAAATGTATCATTCCTTTGTGAGGAGCAGTAGGAGTCATTTGGTGCTATTTTAAGAAATTCGTAAGATAAGACGTTTTGTTGTAGGACTTGGTGTGCATCTGCTGGATCCCTTTGGATACTGCTTGAACTGTGTAATTAAGATATCACTACTTCCTAGCTGATGTTTAAAAGTTAGCATCGAGTGGTGTTAGGGAATAAAAATCAACAGTGTGCACCATTTACCGAATATGGAGTAAATGTACTAATTGGTTTTATTGTGGATGTTGTTGAAAGTGAGGCCGTGCTCTGTAAGCAAATTTAGTTGCTTAGTAGTAGTTTTAAATAAAAGGGTTATTATTCAATGCAGTCTTAAAATAAGCAAATTCTGTCGACTCTTTGCCTTTAATTTCACATGTATACTACTGCTTATATAGCCTGGCACTGAAAATTTGGAACAAAGCATTTATAACAAGCTGGGGGTATTGACAATGTCAACCACATGCAAACTAGGTTGACAACAGTTGTTGTGGATAATGTACTGTTTTCTGGGAGTGGGGGCATACATCCAGAATATTGGATAGTCCAGAGACTTGGAAGGCCAGCACATTTACCAATTTGACCTTAAGTTTCACAGTTCTTCTTTTTATGTAGCCATAACAGGAGCCCTCTTCTTACATGCTGAAAACTAAATTGTAGTTTTGTTCCATTGAGGAAATGTATTTGAATAACACTGTTTGTGGAGTGGATTTGTACATAAAAAAGTTCATGTAGGCATTGGGTGAAGTAATGCATTTGGCTTCCTGCTTCATTGCTGTCTGAGTTCCCACTTTGCTGTCTTTGTGATGCATTGGGGAATCTGTCGAAGCTTCCCAGCTGTCAAAAGTTAAAAATAGCTCAGCACTGGTGTTTGCAGCCTTTGTACATTTAAAGTTAGAATTCTAGATAGCAAGGATGTGAATCTGAAGAACATTTATAAAACTGCGGGAGATTTGGGAGGGTGGCCTAATGGTTGAGGTGTTTACCTTACAAACACAAGGTGCAGGGTTTGATTCTCACAATGGATAATTCTCTAGGCTTAAAATGGCTCACAAGGGCACTTAGCTTAGTACTAATCTATGAATATGAAACATACCTGCTGCTTACCTGACTTTATGGCAGCAGGTATAAATGCATTGACACATTTGTTTTGGAGCCCAGATGATATATGGTTTGAATCCAGGTGTATCTAAGTATTTTACATATGTATTTGTAGAGCAATGAAATTATTTTTTACTGTACATGCACCATGTGTTACCTTAGCACAGACTAAGTGGCATTGCACAGAGGTAACTGCACCATTGAAGAGCTGTTTACATTAATTTAGCACTGGTGGGAAATGCCAACTACTTTGTACAAACATAGAGGACAAAAAGTGTTGTTTTTTTACTTATCTGCGTTGTGTGTGATTTTATTTTTTGACCCAATTAAAAGTGTTAAAATTGGGTTGATAGGAAAGTGGTGAAATGGGGGCAAGCAGGAGAAGAATAAAGGGAAAGCAATATGGAAATGTGCAGGAGGGAGGTAGGACAGAACCATAGCTATCTACTTTATCAACAGTGTAACATGAAAATATGGTACAGGGGATGTGTGGCCAGTATGTGAACTGAGTGGCAGCATCTTTCTTCAGCTCTGTCCTTAAAACCTATTTCTGGCAGGAAAAAATAAAATGTGTTGATCATGGACAGTGCAATTTTGCTGGAATATCATAACTAATGATTTGAGAAGTCTACATAAAAATGTTGGCTATTTATACAAATATTTCTGTCTAAAACCTGAATAGAAAGCATCAGTACAAGAGAAAAGATGAGCTTCACAAAAATACTATGTCTGACCAAACAATGAAGAAGGATTTACAATCATTACAGACAACAATGCAGGAATTGACACTGAAATTTGATAAAATGAACAAGAAACCGGATACTTTTGAAGAGAATAGTAAAAAGCAAATCCAGCAAATACAGAAACTGACTAAGCAAGAGAACCTGAAGATAGAACATTTGGAAGAAACAGTAACTGATGTAGAAAACAGAATTTCTTACTATGAAAAACATATTGACACACTAAATAGACAAAATATTTTACTAATGGTCAAAATTAAAGATCTGGAAAATAGATCCAGAGGCAACAATCTCCAGATTTATGGAATACCAGAGGGAACTGAGGGTAGTAATATGGTCAACTTTCTTAATACATGGCTTCAAGCCATTTTACAGCTTACAGAGGCTCCTCCTATGGGATTGAGAGAGCTCACAGATCCTTAAAGTCAGTCTCAGCAGCAAACAAAACAACAAACAGTCCCAGGTCAGTCATAGTCAAACTCTTTTCATCTCAAGTTAAAGAACTTATACTAAAAACTTCCTGGTCTAATTCCCGATCAGATTTGGACAGCACATAATCCTGCTTGATAACGATTATTCATCTGGGGTGATGGCCAAAAGAAAACAATGTTTACCACTAAGAAAAGAACTAAAAAAAGCAACTCAAAGTACATCTGCATTTTCTAGCAAGAATTAAAATCTTCTTCAGTGATGACCCAAAAATATTTGACTCAATAGAAACAGCAGTGACTCATCTATCAACTAATAAAGTCTTAGATAAGACAGAAGAAATGGATTGGAGTTCATTTGGTTTGAAATGCCATGCTGAGAAAAATGAATGGAAAACAAATGGCATTCTGTTTTAACAGCATATTAAAACTTCAAAAGAGACCACAGCTCTCTCTGTTCTGAGTCAGGCAGAAATACCACTGTCTTTCTAGTTGCCCGCCTCTTATGTTAATCTGACCATATATCTCATTTCTCTCTACTTTCACTGGCTTGTGTGAGTAATCACAAAATCATCATTTTTGAAATCCCACCCCTTCAATTATTTAAATTTATTGGCCATCCTACAGTATTTCATAGTACCAAATTACAAAAGTGACCACCCCTTTCAATCCATCTTGCTGTTTTAAAAATAGTAACTCTCCACTAAACCTTAACTTTTTAAATAGGTAAAACTCAAGTTACCTACTTTCACATCTAACTTCTCTAGTGCACACTGCAGAGTGCATTCTTTTCAATCTTACCTTTAAGCATCCCTGTGACCTGCTGGAAAGCACTAGGAAGCCTTAAACTCATACAAACACTGAACTCTCCTTGTTAATAAGGAGAAATTAATAGTAGGCACTAAGCCTATAATTGCAAAGTACCTTGCTAAGGAAACAGCTCCTGTACTTTACAAAGAAAAAAAAAAAGCCCCAACCAGGCATGTCCAAGGGTAAGCTTCCGGTGATTTCTCCTGTCCACCTGGTGAATCTGGGCATACTGGGGCAATGCAGCAATTGCCTCATGTACACAGACAACCCTCTCCTCCTACCACCCAACACTACAACCTGTGAGAGATGCACTTACATAGCCAAAATGGAAGCAAAGCTCTCTCCACCCAAGATTGTGCTAAACAGTCAAGAGGAGAAGGTTAACACCCACACTACACCTCAAGCAACACATAGCCCTTCTAAACCCGCACCACCAACACCCACATATAGCAACACCAAATCCACATATGCAGAGGCCCTTAACTGTAACCTGCCCAAGCAACAAAGACCTCTGAAGCTGAAACGCAAACAAACACCAATCACAACCAATGTGTCACATAGTTCACAACACCAGTGTGCCACCCAGCAACAGCCCCTAAGGCAAGACAATGTACCTAACACTTTAGTCATAGGTGACTCTATAGTCCGGCACACTGATGTCCCTCTCACCAGGTTGAATAAGGAGAAAATGACAGTCAGCTGCCTGTCGGGTGCCAGGATCCACCACATAACGCATGCACTCAAGTCACTCCACAACAAGTACAAATATGACTCTGTCATTGTCCATGTTGGAGTGAATGACTTGAAACTTACCTCCCTAGACTACATGAAAAGAGACATGGAAGAGCTCTCGGATCATGTGGCCCAGGCAGGTATGACCCTAGCCCTGAGTAGCATCCTGCCTTTGCCCAGAATTATACCACAATATAAGGATAAAATGATTGACTTCAACAATTGGCTAAGCTTATGGTGTCATTCAAAGGGGATCCAGTATCTGTCTGCCTGGGATGACATGATTGACAGACCACAATGCTTTGCCAGAGATGGTCTGCACCTGTCACCCCTGGGATTCAGGTTACTGGCTAAGGCTCTTGCCACCCCTATAGTGCCTTTTTTAGGCAAACTTCAAAGGACAAAACCACCACCATAACAGGTACAAGCATGCAAAATCTGAAGGTAATGCTACTCAATGCTAGAAGTCTAAACCTCAAAATGCACTCTCTCGAGGCACTCCTAAAAATGGAGAACATCTATATCTGTGCAGTAACTGAGACCTGGTTCAAGGCTCCAGAGAGCACACCTGCAATACCAGGCTACAACTCTTACCACACTTTTCGGCCACCAAACCAGGACCGAAACACTAAAGGTGGAGGAGTGTCAATATTCACCAAGGATATTCACACCACCAGGCTAGTTGGCCAACACAATGTATCTGAAATTCTCCAAGTGCAACTAACACTAGGTAAGACTGCAATCCAAATTGTAGCTTGCTACAGATCCCCCACCATACCCCAAGATTCTCACTACACCTTTTTAAACATATTGGAAAATATTAAGATAGAACCAAACACCCTAATACTGGGTGATTTTAACTACCCTGCCATTAACTGGGAAAACCAACACCTTTGCGCAACGGTTCTTGGAATTCATAAATTCCAATGCCCTGGATCAACTAATCCATAGTCCCACCAGGGGCTCCAATATCTTAGACCTGGTCATTACCAACATGGCAAATCAATGCTCCATACCTATGGTCACCCCCTCTTTAGTCAGGTCTGACCATAAACTGATCACCCTTAACATCCACATCCCACCCCCACCCCCCAGTAAAGAAACCACCATAAAAAACTTTTCCAAAGCCAACTTCATGCTACTCAAGTCAGAAGTGACAAACTTCATGACACCCATGCAGACAGGAACTGAAAGTTCAACTGCTGAATCCTACACTAAGGCACTGTACGAGCACATCCACTCATGCATGAATCGTGCCATCCCAAATAGAACCAAAATGCTCTCATCCAAAAAAAGGAAGCCAATCTGGTGGTCCCCTGCCATAAACAAACTTTACAACAAAAGGAAGAAACTTTTGCAGAAAAGAGGAAAATCCCAGGATGCAAAACTCCCTTACTAGCCTCAGTAAGAAACTGAGATGCCTCATAAAATCCTCCAAAGCTAGTTATGAAAATAAAATTGCCAAAGATTCCAAAGACAACCACAAAGCATTCTATAACTATGTCAAGAATCTAAATGGCAATGCTCAGATCTGCTCTGAGCTAAAACAGAATGGCAATAAATATACTGATCCAAAGGATATTGCCAATATCCTGGCAGATCGATTCAGTGCCAACTTCACCCCCTCTCACCCCCTAAATGGCCCATCTCAACACCAGAAGATTGCCAAATTCCAGTAATAACGGCCACACAGGTACAAAACGCACTCTCTAAAGCCAAGAATACAGCATCCATGGGACCAGATGACATCCCGGCTGTGTACTACATGAACTACAATATGAACTGGCACCTCACCTAAGTGTCATGTTTAATCATAGCCTCACCTCAGGTTTCATGCCCACTGAGTGGCGCAGAGCTACAGTTATCCCAATCCACAAGGGGAGATCCACCTTGGATCCCGGAAACTACCGTCCCATCAGTCTGACAAGCCTTATCTGCAAGGCCATGGAGCGTATTATCATGGAACTTATAAACAAAGACATTGGCAACCTTCAAACACTGGACCCCACCCAGTTTGGGTTTGTGAAGGGCCGATCTTGTCTCCTGAACCTGATTGACTTCTTTGAATCAGTCTCCAGACCCATGGACAAGGGTAAGGTGGTCCACACAGCCTATCTAGACCTTGCCAAGGCCTTTGACACCATCCCCCACTCTGGAATCATAGATAAACTTACTAAGTTGGGTATTAATCCCTATGTCACCCAATGGGTTGCTAAATGGCTTACTGATAGAACCCACACTGTAAAAGTAGCCGACTCCAAATCCAGCTCCAGACAAGTAACAAGTGGAGTACCTCAGGGATCAGTCCTGGGGCCGCTCTTGTTTGGCATCTACTTCTCTGAAGTACAGGTCAACACTAAGGGACTCTGGCTAACAAAGTTTGCAGATGACTGCAAAATGGGAGCCATTATTGAATCCCCAAATGATGTGGATACTCTACAAAAGGGCCTTACAGAAACAGATGCTTGGTGCCAGAGCCATGGGCTCAAGCTCAATGCCAAGAAATGTATTGTTATCCCCTTTGGGAAAAAACATGTATTCATGAATTACCATATAGGTGGCAGTACACTAAACACAGAAAGTGTGATAAGAGACTTAGGGACACAGGTGGACAGTGGTCTCACCTTCGATAATCACATCGCCACAACAGTCAGGAAATCCTTCTATGTGGCACACCTCATCATGAAGGGCTTTTCATCCAGAAAAAGGAGGTCATTGTCCCACTGTACTCATCCTTCATTAGACCCATTATAGAATACAACGCCCCATTTGGTATGTACCTCTCAAGACATCTGCAACAACTGGAAAGGCCTCAGAAATACCTCACTAAAAGAATCACAGGCCTAAAGCAGATGCCCTACGCTGACTGCCTTAAAAAACTCCAGCTATACTCTGTCGCATATCGTCTACTCAGAGGCGATCTCCGCTTAACATACAAGGCCATGTCAAACCCAGAGCTGTTGGACATGCTACACTTAAAGAAATCCCAATCCCTCAGAGCTACACGCTCCAGGGATCTAAACCTTGTCATCACAATAAACAAAACATGCTGGAGGGATAGGTTTCTGACCCAGAGACTCCCCAGACTCTGGAATAGATTGCCCATACATGTCAAGCAGAGTGCCTCTTTGGACCTCTTCAAGAGGAACCTTGACGACTGGATGGGAGAAAGGAAATTCACCCCAGGGATCATGTCAGTCGCCCTGCTAGACAGGGGTCCAGGAAAGTAAATAATGTGGGAAGAAATAGCCAGGGAATTGTTATGGCTAGGCTTGTATAGGCCCTAGGGCTGATAGCCTAGTACCAACCTATGAACCTATGAACCTATGAAGAAGAAGCGGCTGAGAGACAAATAAGGATGAACATCTAAAGATGTTTAAACAAATATTAGAGTAGAAGTACTCATTAAAGTGTTTAACTAGTTAGATAGATCCAGATTTTACAACTAAACCACCATGGAATATAAAAATGAACTGGGTGACATATACTGTTTGGAAACAATCTCATTTACAAGGTAAATGCCTTTTATTATTTATACTAATGCAGTATTAATCATCTAAAATAAGACAAACATGAAAGAGCTGCTTTAATATCTAGAACAAGTATTACTAACTTGCTATGTCTTAACATATGAACAATTAAATTACCATACATGTTTTAGGTTTTAATAGTTTAATAACACGACGCTACACTGCTTTTGACTGTGGTATGAATGACAAGTTAAATGCCTTTTATTATTTATACTAAGGCAAGATTAAACATATAAAATAAGACAAATATCAAGGAACTGCTTTAATATCTAGAACAAGTAGTACTAACTTGCCATGTTTTAACATATGAAATGTGGAATTACCATACATGGTTTCAGGCTTTAATAGTTTGATAACACAATGTTATGCTGCTTTTGATTCTAGTGTGAATGGTGCAGGAAATATAGAATTATATTACTTCGAAAAACAAATGTTTATGATTTGTTTCTTTGCAAACTATATGCTAATAGTTAAAAGGGTGCTATTAATATTAAAAATGCTGTTTGGGGTACTTTTCTGTGGTGCAGTGGGTGCTGGTAGTCATTTTAATTAATTAAAAGAAAATGAAAGTAAAAAAAAAAAAAAAATACTGTCTAAGCTCATAGTATATTCTAGAACTCTAAAAGCTTCACTTATAGTTCTCTGCTTTCTTGCCAAAGCCACACGTTGGTAAAATAAGTTTTTAATTCATCTCGAGGTATTACAATAAAAAAAGCCGTTAGAGTTCATTAGAGTAATTTGCATATTCATAAAAGGCCAAAAACAAAAGTAGTTGATTACAGAGGGTGACTAGCACTTGAAGCAAAGCAGTATGGGGCTTAACTTAAACCAAAAGGCTCTTAAAGTGACAAGTACACGTTTTCACCAAAATACAAGTGCTTTAAAGCATTATTGAGTATGTACAAATACATAGCATTGATTTAATAATTCTAAAAGGAAATAAGAGAAATTACCACAAAAGTACTATAATATATGCAAAGAAAATGACATCATGAACAAGCTAGAATCAATAGCTGTAAACAGTTAATGCAAACTCATATGTATGTATACTAGGACACATAGCTATAAAAGAAAGTATGACTGCTTATAACAACAAAAGTAATAATAATTTAACAGCTAAGAAGCCAATTAATATATATATATATATATATATATATATATATATATATATATATATATATATTGCTATGTTATATGGGTTGGAGACAGTGGCATTGACAAAAAGGCAGGAGTTTGAGCTGGATGTGGCAGAATTAAAGATGTTAAGATTTGCACTGGGTGTGACGAGGGTGGACAGGATTAGAAATAAGTATATTAGAGGGTCAGAGCAGGTTGGAAGGTTTGGAGACAAATCCAGAGAGGCACGATTACATTGGTTTGGACATGTACTGAGGAAGGATACTGAGTATATTGGGAAAAAAGATGCTAAGGATGAAGCTACCAGGTAACAGGAAAAGAGGAAGGCCTAAGATAAGGTTTATGGATGTGGTGAGAGAGGACATGCAGGTGGTTGGTGTGACAGAGCAAGATGCAGAGGATAGGAAGAAATATAAATTGATGATACACTGTGGCAACCCCTAACGGGAACAGCTGAAAGAAGATGATGATGATAATATATATATATATATATATATATATATATATATATATATATATATATATATACAAATTTGTTCAGTAAGAAGCTGAACCAGATGTAATAAAGAACTAGTATGGTAGGACATAAATGTCATGAAAGCATTATAAGAATCAGCATACTTAACAAGACTGGTAAATAAGAAATGAAACTCATATGTGACAAACATGAACAAATCTGATGTCAGGCCACACACAAAGTACAAGAAAAGTTAAAAGTAAGAGATTACATGAATCAGATTAAGCCTTAATAAATTCATATTAATTGCTGATGCTATCTAAAGTATATCACAAAAATTGCATATAACTTAACTATTAAAACAGGAACATTATGAAAGCCTATAATATGAATACAAACAAACCTAAACCTAAAGATATAAATAACTCAATTGAACAGATGAATGTACTGTATAAAAATGTTTATTTTATACATAGATATTGCATTAGAAACCAAAATGTTATTTTATATTAAAATATACAGTTTATAACAACAACACTGTTTTCATTAACCTAACTGCATGTTGAAACAAATGAAGTTTCATAAGGCTCTGTTGTTAAAGTCAATAAAATGTCATCTAGATGGCATGAAAACATCTCACTATCTTGTGCACGTCATGCCACAGCATGCAGGTGGTTTTAGTGATCCGTGTAGGCTTTAGTGAATCTGCACCAGGGGGTATTTGAAAGTCCTATTGAGGAGAGTCAAATGAGCAGTTGCTGGTGTGAGACAGTATCACATGCCTTTGACAAGTCTAAGAACATGGTGGATATTAACATTGTTAAACAACAAAATCAATGGTAAAATAAAGTCCAAGTGACCAGTGCTTGCAGAAACAACAGGAGGACCAAGGAAATAAAACATAACTTTACCACAGCAATAAAAGACATGGCATGCTAAAAATGCAGCTGTTGTTGCTCCAGCCACCATTACTCTGCCAAGTTACCACTTACAGGAAACTAAGGAACTTCTGCTACATAGTTTGCACATACATAGTAGTAGGATTCTGTTTTCAGCAGTTGAAATGTAGCAATAATGCTGTTTCACAGTAATACATTTCAACCTTTTTTCTCACAAGCAGTAGAAAGAGCAAAGTTTTTAAGCTTGCTTCTCACAAATCCATATTAGTACTCCAAATCAGAATAATCACTGTTAAAAGTGAGCAAATAAAAGCTGGTTACACTATTTTTATCTCCATGACTGAGAAATCAAAGTAAGGCATGCCTCCCTGTACAGTGCTGGCAATTCACATCAGTTAGTTGTGAAGAGCTGGGCAGCAGTACTGGCACCCACCTTCTGAAACAGACTGAAAGGGGGCAGCATTCTTGAGGCACCCCCCTCCTGGAGGGTGGAAAACATGAGGCATGACTATGGTACCATGTTCTACCCGAATTAAATGCAGGCATAAAGCTGTCCTCTGTCAGTCCTGGATGCTATACCTCTGTTTGGTCTCTGGTGTTGCACAGGATAGTGGGATGCATGCATTGTATGATAACCACTATTCAGGAACTGATGATTAAGAAAAGAAAAGGAAACTATCTGCATCATTATTGAGCCTGAGTGGAAATAAAATAGATGTATATAAAAGAACATGGATGGATATGAGATGGATGATTCAACAGAGTTGACCATTAAAGCGTATCATTACTTCTCTTATGAATGTTTCATGAATCTGGAAACCATATACTTAAAGCCTGCATTTCTGTAGGAAGACCAATGATATAAATATGTGAAATACAGATGCAGTTTCAGCAGGGACCTGAGACTGTACCATTATTTATTTATTTAAATACAGTCATTAGTAAAAATAGCTTTATAATGTCTTTCAGGACCACTGCATTATTCACCTAAGGTTTACAATGAATTCCTCTTCTAATTATTATTGTTATTTGTCTTATAAAGGTAGTGAGAGCATTGTATTCTACTAATCATTGTGTTCTACCACAAAATCCATGCTTACAACCATAAGCAATATGCGGTGGTGGTGCTGTGGTAACATTGTCACCTCACAGTATGACGTTGTCCTGTTCTATTCTCAGCTAGAGCGTCTTCTGTGTGGAGACATGCATGAATGGGCGTACTTTGTGCGTCAGGGCTGGCAACTTGGCACGTAAAGATTTACTGCAAATCATTAGCGGACCGGAGTTCCGCTGTGGTGACCCCTAATCGGGAAAAGCCAAAAGATACAACAACAACAACTGGCTGACCTTTTCCTCCTTCAGGCAACTGATTGTACTCTTTCTGCTGCTCTGTCAACCAGTTTGTTCTTCTCCCCTCTGTAGGCTTTCCTGTACTCAGCTTGCTTGCTGTGAAGCTGTAGCTGTTTGAGGAAAACTCCCCTACAGATTAGTAGTGTTTTTCAGTACTTACTCTTGGTTTAATTCTCTGCTTAATTTCTCAACGTTTTTTTGATTTCTAATACCATGACGACAATGGACTGCATTCTTAAGTCAAATTATGATTAAAGTTTGTGAAATTAGTATTGTTTCAGTCTCTGATGTTAGCCAAAAGTACTATTCACAGCACCTACAACATGGCTAGAATTGACTCCTTCTGCAATTCTTATGAAGTTGCATTTATTGGTATAAAATCTAAATAAGACTGTTAATTATTTTTATGAGACCCATTGCTCCATCTACTATTGGAACTGTCTGGACACCCTTATTCCACATTGCTCTAATTTTTGACTGCAAATCTTGATGTTTTATGACTTGTATCTTTCTGTATGTAAGACGCTGTTATAATCACTGGGTTTAGCAATTTCAATGACCAATCCTACTTTTGTCTTCTTTTCATGGACTACTATATATAGTTTCTAACATCTATTTTTTGAACTGTTGGTAATGGGTGATCCCAAGTGATATAAACTTTATCATTCTCTATAATGCTTTGTGACTCATGTTTCCAATGCTTCTCGGCTATTTCAGTATTGCAATGTTTGCACAATCCTCAGTGCAACAGTCTTTCAACATTATTATGCCATTCAGTATATAGGCCCTATGCCATTAGTGTATCACACTCAGTAACAAGATGTGCAACTGTTTCTAGTTCTGTTTTGCAGAACCTGCATTTATCTGTTACTCCAACATGATCAATGGACTTTGTAAACCAGCAAGTACATAGTCCGCTACCCTTTCTGCCAATATCAATATCTCATCTTTTTGTTTAAATTCAATTCTCCTTAACCATTCCTGCATCAGATCCTGATCAACATGAGAATGTTCCAGGAATTTTCCTTACATACAACTATATTTTTTCCACATTTATTGCCTTGTCAACTGATCCTTTTGCTTATATTCTTTCTTTTGTTTTATGGCACATTCATTTGCTGCCTGATTTTTATCAGCTTGTAGTTTGGTTTCTATTCCCAATACCAATATGCTTCTAATAAACTAAGCAATTAAGTCATCTTAGATTGGTTTTCTTCAAGTATCAAAATTTTCACTAAGTTTAGATCTGATGAGGTCATCAGATATGTGTGCATTCCTATGTTTGCAGATCTATGCATGCAATCATTTTTGAGAATGCCCATACATCCTTCTCAATGAGGAATGTATAAAATTGCTATAAATTGATTTTTATATATAATTTGATAAGCATGAAGCATATTTCTTGCTTTCATGTCCAGTTGATCCGATACCTTTTAGGGCCAGTCAGTCGCCCCAAAACTGTAAGTTAGAACATGAAAGGCAAATTGGTTTATAGCTCGGACTTTGTTCCTGGATGTCAGGGCTGTTTTCAATATAAATTTTTGTCTCTTACTGTGTTTTATTCATGTTTGTTCATGTTTTATTGTTGACCCTTCATCAGTTCCCAAATATTTATACACTCCATCCTGCTCAAGTTCCTTTATATGCCATTCCTGTGCCAGACTGATATTTTCTTTGTGCTACAGCTCTTCAGCTTTAAATCTTACTTTAGCACATTTATGAAGACCAAATGACATTCTTATATCATCTAAGAAAGTTTTAACCACTGCATTTATGCTTTCAGCTCCTCATCTGATGAACTATACAGTTTTAAATCATCCACAAAAAAGATGAAAAATCTTTACGCATGTTTTTTTCAAGGAGATAAATTGTAGCCATGACCTAATCTGTTAAGTAGATAGCTTAATCGGTTAAGTGCAAGACAAAGGAGCAATGGTGACAAACAGTCACCCTGGAATATCCCCATCTGAATTTTTATCCTGGGATAATAATTTGTCCTTTATCACGGGTTAGCTGCAATGTGGTTTGCCACTGTTGCTGGGTCACTGTAATGTAATTGATGAATGTTGGGTGTATCTTATACATCTATAAGCACTCCTTTTTCCATCAATGTGGGATGATGTCAAATGCTTTTTTTAATCTTTCCATTCTCCATCATGACTTTATTTAAAAACAAATAATCCTTTATTCCATATGACTTTCTTTTGTTACCCTTTTGTTCTATTGCCATGATTGAGTTCTCTTCTAAATGACTATAAACTCTGTCAGCATCAGTTCCAGTGTACAGTTTATACATTCTTGGAAGGCAAGTTATTGGTCTATAGTTTTTAGAATAGCTTGCAGGAAGAGTATGTTTTTTCCTGTTGTTAATCAAGTTGTTGTCTGTTTGGGTGTGCATATATGTAGTTCTAACTCAGGGCTGTATCTTTGTGTAAAGATGTTAATACTTTTAGCCATAGGTTAGGTACTGCATATGGGCCTAGGGTTTTCCATTTAGGAACTTTCCTTAATGTTTCAATTTCTCTATCTGTTGCTTCATCCCATTTCAGATCCTGTGCATTTGAACTTCTTACTGTCTCTTTTACTTCTTCTATTCATTCAGCATCTTCATTATTTCCAATAGGATCTTCATAGATATTTCTCCAAAATGTGTCTACTTCTTCTTTTTATGTGGTACTTCTATTCCTTTTGCTTTGTTTCTCACTTCTCTTTAAATATTGTTTGGGTCATCAATGACTACTTTATTTTATACTTTTCCTTTATATTTATCTGCACATCTAAGTTTTTCTTCATGTGCTGATATCTATAGTTTATTATCTGAAATAATGTACACTAGATCCTGGTCTGTTGTAATACTGTGCATTGCTTTTATCACATCGATCTTTCTAAGTATTTTTGTTGATCACTTTCTCTTCTATACTCTTCTAACAGTGGCACTTATTTTCCTAATTGCTTTATAGTTTTCTCCATTCCAGACTTCCATGTTGGCAGTTGATTTCTTCCCTTTCTTTTCCTTATTGTCCTGTATTTTTGTGGTAAGAATTTAGCTGTTATTAATTTAGCTGTCCAGTAATATGAACTATTTATGTCTCTTATGTCACACAAATTTCTTATAATAGTCTTGATTACTGTGTTCATTTGTTTTATCAAGTCTTCTAAAATTTTGGGTCTATTAACTTTCTGTAATCTATTTCTTACATCAATCTTAATATGTCTAGCCATCTCTATTAAATCAAGGAACTCTTAATTTAGTTCATTTTCTTCTAAACTGAGGGAACATTCTTTGTTCTGCATTTCCTGTGGGCATTTTACAGAAGGTTCCAGAACATCTTCCTGTGGCATATTCTCTTTAACTGCATCCTGCATCATCTGTTGCTCTTTCATATGAGAACTCACAAGTCTGTTACTCCACAACATTGACTGTGTCAGAGTTGCCATGATTTCCTATTCCTTCCCTTATTGTGCAACTCCAACTGAACTTTTGTACTGGTTCCCTACCAAAGGCTCCAAAGTACCTTCATGTGGCAACTGTTCAGATGCTTCCCATTCTACATCTTTTTCCTTAATTTGGGGACTTGCTGTGATGTTACCAGAGTTGGATTTTCTACACTAAGTCATTCACTTTGCAGGTGATCCATAACTTCAGATTCTATTTCCTTAATTTCTCAGTTACTCATCCTCTTTTCTATTTGCCCTTTGTTTTCTTATTTTTTGTATTATAAAATTTTCCATATCTGGAAGGTTTTACCTCTTTTTCTCTTCAAATATCTTTGGGGCTGCTTTTCTGCATTGCTTAGTTTTGCTTTCTCCATTGCATAAATATTGAACCATATTAAATCTCTTTCTCTTTCCCTTGTCCATATTTTTTTCAGCTGTCACTTGCCCACTTATTTCACCTTAGCTTAGGGACTCATTGTTGCATCATGCTTTTCATGACCTGTGTTAGACTTTCTACACTAAATCTTTCACTTCACAGGTATTCCATAACTTTAGCTTCTATTTTTAACTTCTCCTTTACTAACCCTCTGTTCTTTGTTCACCTTTTTGAGCTTCTTTTTTCTATTTTGAAATTTTCCATATCTTGTTTCCTTTGCCTGTATTTCTCTTCAAATATCTTTGCAGCTGCATTTTTGTTTTGATTAGTTTGGCTTCCTCCATTGCATAAATATTATATTACATCAAATAAATATTTCTTTTCCATGCCCATGTTCTTTTTATACCTTCAAAAAATCGGGTCTATATTACATGATCAAATGTTTAGTTTGTTGAATAACCAAACGTCGATCGCTAAATGTCAAAGACCCAAAACTGTGAATGGCAGTTTCCACACAGGGAAACAATGCCATTGTCCCACCTAAAAAAAAAAACAAAACAATAAACACAAATCAAGTGGGGGAGATTTGATCACCACACCCCCCGATGTGGGTGGCTGTGCACCCTACACCCCCTGCTAACTAAATATACCAACTCCAAGATCGCTCCACATTATAGAAAAGGTAAAGTCTGCATAATGGCCAAATGACTTGTTTCCCTGTGTGGAAACTGCCTTTCGTGGTTTTGGGTCCACAACATTTAGTGATCGACATTTAGTTATTCAACTAACTTAACATTCAATCATGTAATATAAACCCCAAAAATCTCTTTGTTTTGATGTTTATATTTTTCCTTTTTCTAAATGTCCCAAGGTGTCTTGGTCTGTATAATGTTTTTCATGAATCTGTTGTATTAATGAACACCAATTTGTATTTAAAGCTTTTGACAAATTTTTTTTTGTGTAATTATTTCTTTCCTCTGTTTTCTCTTTTAATCTTTTTGAATATCTTCTATCCAGAAATTCTGGGCTTCCTGCATAATAGTAACAATACATAATTTCCTTGTTATCATCAATAGTCCAGTCCATCGTCTTTATGGCTCTTTTTTGGCCTGTCAGTTTTTGTGTTTTTTTGTGGACTATTTCCTTTTGCAACAGGAGGACATCCTCCCCCTGACCCTGGCCTAACCTCATTGTAGGCATGTTTCATGTCTTGAAGATTCTATGTTCATTTTTTCCAGTCCTGGCACCAGCACACTTTTTTTTATCCTGGGATTTGTGCACTCTGCTGTCTTTTTATTTTTAAACCCACTTCTGTGCATGGTATGTGCTATATGAAATACAGTCTATATATCAGTGTTGCCTTGGTGAGATTTTATAAAAACAAGGTCCACTTCATGAAGGTACTCATGAAGACTTGAGAATGAAGTCATTTCTGGCAATACCACTCTCCTTTGCTTTCTGATTCCATCATCTCTCTATCTAGACCCTACTCTGCAAATGTAAGCAACATTTAATAAATGACTGGCTAGACATTTTCTCCTTCAGGTAATTCAGTATACTCATTCTGCTCCTCTCCCAACCCAATTTAAATTGGTCCTCTCCTCTCTGCTAATTTTCCTGCACTCAACTTGTTTGCTGCAAAGCTGTAGCTGTTTATGGATAATTCCCATATAGATTCATAATGTTTGCAGTACTTTACTCCAAAGCATCTGTAATGTAGCTGCAGTCTGATGGAGTAGCATAACCTTTGTACATCCAAAGCATGTGTTAGACTACTGTTCCTATTACATAACAGTGTTCTACTTAAAGCATAACTGATGAGTTCTAAATGAAGTATTTTCTTGGGAAATCTATAATGTGTGCATACAGACACTAAATACCTACCACTGTGTTGGTGTTAGAGCTCTTTCCTGCTCTGCTCCCATCCCACACCCAATTCCTCAGCCACCTCTCATGGCATTATATTGATAGGACCTATTATCCACCAAGAATTCCAACTACATCCCACCCCTCTTAAAGCCATACACATAAATATAGACATACCCAGGCACAATAATACACATACAACTTGTAAACTGTCAGTCTACATTTAAGCACTCCCAACTTTCCTTTCTCACTTATATTTATTAACTGACCCCATAAACACAACTTACTCCATTCACCCCACTCATCTACCTACTCCTACTCCTATATTTGTTTGCCTATTATTTTTGTTCCTATCTCACTGACCAGTCTCTCTTCAAAACCTACATATGATGCTTCTCTTAAATATCATTGCATTCTTTCTGTTCCTATTTTATCACTTTACAAATGAGCATAACTCATTTAATCTTACACACATTTCTCCCACAATCTGGTTTACCTCCAGCCATTCAAATCACCCCAGTTCACCATTACTCACTTTCAGTATATACAATGGGTTACACATTCTTTATTTCAGATTTAAAATACCAAACCCTTACACCTACTGCTCCAAAATAAAATTCATTTTAAAGTTAAACCAAAACATGCTTAGCAAATGTATCCATTGATTTCTGTCTTTCTATTACCCCTCTTTGAGGATATTCAACCCAACCCTGGCTCCTCCTCCATTCTGATGCCTCAGTAGCCTCCAAAACTCATCCCAAGCCAAACACCCTTGCCTACTCTGCTCACTCATCTCCTTCCAAAACATGGAACAGACCACCATCACAAAAACAATCAAAATGAACCTGCTTATTTCATACTCACTCAAACTGCTTAAATTTATTTCCTTTAATACTTATAGTAACTATAATAAAATTTCCGAACTCCATGACTGGACCTCACACAATAAACCAGATGTTCTTGCCATAACTGAGACAGGGCTAAAACCCCATATAATTGACTCTGAAATTTCACACCCTGGTTATAATATCATCAGGGCTGATAGAATTCAAAAAGGGGCTAGAGTAATTTTACTATACCCTGACTATCTTGAAATCCTATCCTGTAATAAACCTATTCCCAAATTCCACAATGCTGAACTCTTCATCTCTCATCTTAAACTAACCAACCAAAGACAACTATATATTATGGTACAGCCCTGGAAATAATCTTAAACTGGCTCTCACATACAATTTCTGATGAAAATATAATCCTCGGTAATATTCATTTTGAATGGAAAATTATTTCCACATAATAAACAACTAGCATCAATCTCTTGGGCTTGACTTAGCTCATTTCCTCCCAAACACATTATAATTATCCCAAATTCATCTGGATATTGGAGTCTGGTTCCACTAAGTATGTCGCCAGTGGCACCTTCCTGAATATGCAAACAGACTCAGTATCCATCATGTCAAGCTACACAATTAGAACTTCACATAATTTCACTAATGTTAACCCTGATACATTTAATAAAATCCTAAGCTCCTTTAATTGGTCTAGCTTAAAAATATTCCAGTCAGTGAAGCTGTTCACAAATTTAACACATTGTTCCTGAAAACCCTCAATAGTCTGGCTCCAGTTAGAACTAATCATATAAAGAATAACCGTATTTCTTGGTTATCCACTCATAGCAGGCATCTAATGAATGAAAGAGACAGGGCTTGAAAAGAATGGTTAAAATGGTTCCCCTTCATATGACCGAAACGACAAAAGCCTGAAGCTTCAAAAGCCTGAAAACAAAAGTGTGAAAACAAAAGCCTGAAAAGTCAAAAGCCTGAAACTCAAAAGCCTCTAATCACAAAAAATACAGATACTGACTTTAAACAACATAAACCATATTAATTTCCACTAAGTATAAGCAGGAGGGCAAGCCCCCCTGCCCCCCACACCCCCTGCTACTTAAATATACCAACTCCGAGACTGCACATAGTGTAATGAAGTGCAATCCTGGAATTGATATATTTAAGTAGCAGGGGGTGTGGGGCGGTGCAGGAGGGGCTTGGCCCCCTGCTTATACTTAGTGGAAATTAATATGGTTTCTGTTGTTTAAAGTCAGTATATGTATTTTTTGTGTTTAGAAGCTTTTGAGTTTCAGGCTTTTGACTTTTCAGGCTTTTGACATTTCAGGCTTTTGTTTTCAGGCTTATGAGTTTCAGGCTTATGTTAATTCAGTCATATGAAGGGGAACCATTAAAACACACATCTATCCAAAACATACAGCATTTTAAAGAATTATGCAACCATACTAAAAGACAGATTAACACAGACAAGAAAACCTACTGCAGTAACCCATTACTAAATCTGTTTTCCAACCCTAAAAAATTCTGGTCTTCTATTAATGATATACTCCATCCTGGAACAAGCAACACTTTTAATTCTGCCCGATGTAATACTCCCTCTGAAACAGCTGCTCAATTTAACACATGTTTTATAGAAAGCATTAACAACTTTATTAAAGATTTTCCACCTAATAATTCTGGCATTCCCTTTCATCAGACAGGAAAGTCCCACTGTTTCACCCAAAACTCCATCCAGACCTCCTACTTCAAATTAATACTCCTTAAACTGAGACTCTGTTGTCCATCAGGAGATAATCTCCAAGCAGAATACCTCAAGCTAGCTGCCAGTTCCATAGCCTATCCTCTATCTATCCTAATTAATAGATCTATCAAGGATTCATACATTCCTTCTCTTTGGAAAAAAATCTTCATCACCCCTTCATAAAGTTGGAACCTCATCTGGTATAGCCCATTTCAGACATATTGCTATACTATCTCCTTTATCAGAATTTCTGGAGAAGTACTTTCTCTAACAAATACTTCAGCACAGCCTTCAGAAAAAGCTCTTGACCCCCAACCAACATGATTTTTGGACCTGCTTATAGCACTAATGCCATCTTATTAATATTAACAGATGCTGTTAATTTAGCCAGATACAAAGGCAAACTTGTTCCCTATGTATAGTTTTTGCTATAGGCTCTCACCAAAAACTTGTCTTTCAGCTGTTTTCTGTAGGGCTATCATAATCCATACTACTATGGCTTACCAACTACTTAACTGATAGATACAAGTCTGTTAAATGACTCTCTGCCTTTTTCTCCATTCCTTCCTTCCTTCCTGTCAATACTGGCATCCATTCTCACCACAATAGTCTTCAATATATTCACAAATAATCTGCACAAATCCTCACAGCAAGCTTCCCTCATGCAATATGCTGTCGATTCTACCCTAATATGTGCTTCAGATAACCTCATGCATCTTTAGAGAAATACTCAATAAGCCTTTAACTGTATTGAAAGTTAGCTACAGGACAGTCACCTGCTACTAACCCCCCCAAAAAAAGAAATTACTTCTTTTTTTCCCCTAAAATCCTATTTCTATGAAAAAATAACTTTAAAATATATTCCTTCGATAATACCATGTTTGAAGTTACTTCACATACAAAACTACTTGGCATGAAAATCAATGGCCATCCAAAATTTTATTTACATACCCACAACAGCATCAAAAAAACCCATGAAAAGACTAGATAGATGGCAAATCTTAGAGGTATGATGGGGAAGAAAGGAATAATTGAGAATGTATGTTTTGGGAATGTAATGAGTTGGCAAACTTAAAATTCTCTGTAGAGTTCTCTGTCAGGAATACTTGCCGAGGAAATGAGTGTAACTAAACAAATTATTATTATTTTTTTTTGAGCTAGGATATAGTATCTGGTTTCCTTAGACATAGTAAGGCCTTACTAAGTTTAATTTTGGTGGCTACCAAAAAGCATTTACTAGAAAATGGAAATCAAAATCTAAACCGACCATACTGAAGTATTAAATATTGTAAAAGAGATAAATGAAAAGGAAGGAGGATCTTTAAAAAAAGGGTAGGCATAAATTGCATAGAAAGAAATGGAAACTGTAGGAAAAATGCATGCATAAAAATGTTTTGGAAGACGAATGATGTTTAAGAGAAAGCAGGAATTGAATAATTTATGTAATGTTGCTTAGCTTATAGGATATATAAAAATATATGTGATTTACAATGTTTGCAAATGTGAACTTGTTAGTATGGTTTGATTACTTTTATATAAATGTAAGTTTGCCTACATCACACATGATAATTCAATAAAGGTGTTTAAAAAAATAGGCAGCCTTCATACAGTAAATATATTCTTTACACACTCTACCAAGGTAACTCTAGATACCATATTTACCCTTGGCCTATCTCTTCTATGGAGCCTCTGTCATGACCAACCTACAAGCCTCATTTAGTTCTAAACTTGAACAATGCTACAAAAAGGTTGCGAGATTTTAACAACTTACCTGATCCATGACTGTTTAACACTAAAATCACTTAACTGGCCTGAGTTTCCTCATCACTTACCTTATACCCAGCTCAATCTCACTATCTACCTAATTGTTACCTTCAGTCAAATGATAAACAACTGCTTACCATCTACAAACCACAAAGGGCTGCTGGGATCAATTTATATTTCAATGATGTAGATAGAACTTGGAATAAATTTCATGTATCAATCAGAGCTATCTAACATCTTCATCTTTTTGAACTATTACTAAAAGACTTCCTTTGTGTCTCATGTCTTTATTCCTGCTCCTCATCTGGGACATAGTTTCTCCTAAAATCCTTCATCTCCTTCTTATACCTCCCTTTAAAGCACTAAGTCACTTAATCTGCTCATTCTCCTTCTAATAGCTTACTTTTTTCTAGTACTTAAACTACTATACTTATTTCTAATATTGCACTATCGAATTTCCACCCCATCGCTACTTCTCATTAGCACACTTGTTTATCCCCTCTAGTAGCTAACTCTAATGTTATTTCTTAAACTACTCCTACCCGTCTTGTACGTTTTTTACTGATGGATGGGGGATTCTACTAATCTCTTGAAAGCCATTCTCAGAACAGCTTTAGACTGTAAACTTTTCAACAGCTGCTACCAGTTGAAAAACTATTCTTCAGACCTGCAGAAATACTTTTGAACTAATCATTGATCCTTTGCATTCAAAGTTTTTTTTATATAGATTACTAAATTCATCTTATCACAATGTACGGAACTGCAATAATCCCTCTGTCAATATAAAAACATTCCAAAACCTGTTATTAGGCACCATTTTGGTTGAAAGGATGAAACAGCTTTTTTCTGGGGTATCATCAGAAATGAGGTTGGATACGTGAAATTCTTATTTGAAGAGTGTGCAGAGAAACTGTGTGTCTCAATCCTGGGTCAGTGGGTGATATAACATGCTCACTTCTAATTAGTTTAATCAGTAACTGCACTGCAGCAGTAGACAGTTATTTAAATTAAAACATATGGATAACTGCATTCTGCTTAGCTTAGGACTATTTGTGTAATCCTTCTAAGACAAAACTGTTAAAATTATTTAAGGAATTTCTTATTGCATGCCAAAGCCTTTATTTTTTATCTCTTGTATGTTGCATTTCTTTTCATTTCAAGAGTGAACAACACCTCTGTACTGTTTATATTTTTCACTCTCCAGTAAGTTTTATTTGATAATTTATTTATCTTTGGTTGACTGACATTAGGCCTGCTAGGCCTGTCACCTCTTTTCAGGGGAGACCTGTGGGTGTGATGAGGATGGACAGGATTATGAATGAGTATATTACAGGGTCAGCTCAGGTTGGACAGTTTGGAGACAAAGCTAGAGAGGCAAACTTGTATTGGTTTGGATATGTGCTGAGGAGGTATGGTGGACATATTGGGAAAATGATGCTAAGGATGGACCTGCCAGGTAAGAGGAAAAGAGGAAGGTCTAAGATAAGGTTTATGGATGGGGTGAGGGAGGACATGCAGGTGGTTGGTATGAAACAGCAAGATGCAGAGGACAGGACAAAATGGAAACAGATTATCTGCTGGGGCAACCCCTGCTGGGAACAGCCGAAAAAAAAAAGAAGGAAAGACCAATGTAGTATTTATACTTCTAGTGGAAATTTGGCAAGGGTATCGGGAACTCCCCCTACTCACCATTGTTGTGAGTGGGACCCATTTTGCAGAAGCACTTCCTATTTCCATTCCAGGCATAAAGATATACCAGGGAAACAGGAAGGCAGATGGAGAGAAAAGTGGATGTTGGAGATGTAAAAGAAATGGAAGAGAAAGCAAATGCTGAAACCAGAGCTTGCATGCAGGATTCTAAGGAGATGTTCCAAAGAAATATGTTTGGTGGATGTGAGTCAGCAAATGGTGGATGTTGGAGTACAACCATCTATTCAGAAGGATTGAAAGACGATTTACTTAAATAAATGGTGATGAAGATTAAGCCAGAAAATGAAAATGTTTGCTGAGGGAAAATTTTGGAGAAAATACAAAAGGAGGATGCAGAGCCAGTCCTGAGAAATACTGGTGAGATGGAAAAGAAAACATATGCAGAGAAAATAAAAAAAGACAGAAGGGGAGTAGCAGAAAAGAAGGCAAAGAAAATGAAAAACAAAAGTACATCCTAAGGATTCAAAGAGAAGAAGGCAAAGAAATGGACAGGTATGAAGTGTCAGACAATTTAATAGCTCATTTGGGTGTAAAAACACGAGGTAAGACCATTTATTCTTATTAATAAAGAGGCATTTTGTAACATATTTGAGACTGTTTTTCTCAATGGAAATTTTTCTTAGAGAATATGAAAAAAAGAAAGACTGTAACTCATGGAATTTTTGTGAGATAAAAGAATTTAACAAGGAAACATAGAAGACAATCTGTGTACAAATTCAAACATAGGTAGAAAGAAAGACTTGGAAAGGATGTTTGAAAACTTTACTGGAAATTGCAAAAGTGTATGACAAATGGGGTTTATGGAATGGTGACTGAGATTGTGTTATGTTAAAAATAAAACAAGAAAAAAATTATACGTATAGAGGTCATGATAAATATGGAGGGGGATAGGAGTGACATAAAATCCTCGGGACAACCCAAAATATCTTTCTTTGTCAGTGTGTGGAAAAAAAGGATGTTTGATAAGAAACTGTGACTAAAGAAAATGTTATATTGGTGGGGAAATGGGATATCATGCAAAAATGTGAACTGAAATTCTTTAAATGTAATAAAATTAGACATTAATGGATGGATTGCAAAAATGAAAATAAGAGTAAGGGAAAAAAAGAGAAGAAAATGAACAAAGGGAAGACATTTTGGAAATAATAGAAATTGAACAAAATTAGATGGAAAAAAACATAATAGAGAAGACATAGAAGAAGGTTCTGATATAAGTGATGAAGAAGACATAAATTGGGAGGTAGGAAAAAATAATTCTAGTGGTAAAAGGGTAAAAGACAGAAAATAAAATTTAAGAGATAAGTGCATAGAAAAAAAGAAAGGCCCCAGGATTCAATAAACTACCTGTAGGTTTCACGCAGAGCCTACATGGAGTGTGTTCACATACACGATATTGCTCTTCAACCTGCATCACTCTACGCGTATTAAGGATGTGTGGCACATGTAAGCAAGGTTTCATAGCTCACAGCAGTGTTGCTGGGTGTAAATCCTGTAATATGATTGCGGATCATACCTCACAACCTTTTAATGAAGGAAATCTGGACAAAGACTTAAAGTAACAGGGGAACAAAGGTCCAAAAATAGGGACAGATTTAAAATATTGTTTTTATAAATGTAGAAAGTAGCTAGAATAACCCTAATTTGTGTTAGCATGTATTGTTTGAATGATAGGAAATACAAAACTCAAATGTATGTCATTATATATTGATTTAATTCTTCAGTAATTTTCCAGAAATCCACAAATTTTAAAAGGAACAGCCCAAAAATATGATGCCAACATCTAGACATTCTGCAAAATTCTAGACAGTTGTGAGGTATGATGCGGATAGCATTTCCATCTAAGGTTGCTGGCTGTGAAAGCAGTTTGTGGGATGGCACGGCAATTGCTTTTCCCTTACTTGAGTTTTCTTCATTAAAACTTGTTTGGGGCACTGCCATAGATTGTTTTGTCTCATTTCAACTATATCTCAATTTTATTTATTTACATATGTATGTATTTATTTATGGTTATAGTTATGTACATTTTGAGGCCAGTGTTTGTGTGATGCACCACTTAGCACAAACGTGTTTGGCTGTGCTTACCTAGTTTGCAAGAAGTGCAGTAGTACACAAACTGGAGAAATAGACCACGCAGGTTGCAGACAACTCCCAGACCGCTACAAACATAAACTGGACGTATTCAATTAATACTATTGGTCAATGTGCAAACACAGTAAGCAGCACTGCACTATGAGTGACAGCGAGAACTATGCAATGAATATTAAGATAGGGAATCTCATATCACTAATCCTGTGGGAGCAGGTGTTAAGTGCAGGTGTGGAGTGCAGATGGTCCAGGGTTATAGTACAGGATGTAAAAATGCTGTTTTACTATAGTGACATTGCAGATTATAGCAATGAATTGCAACATATACAACTGTTTTCTCAACCTTCCTGTGGTGACAGCTGTATGTGTAGGATAACCGTATACACAATCCATTTGACTAGTACATTTGCACAAGTGCCTGTATAGCAAATAGCCTTGAAATTGCATTGCTTGCCAGTGTTGTGAACCACTAGCCATTGAGCAAACACATTGCCCGCCAGAGCACTCCCTCAACTACCATGTTTGGACGATGGTAAGTGGTAGGTGATGCATAACATTTTCAAGATACCATGCATGTCAAGATGGTGGAGAGTGAGAATCGAGTCCTCACCCAGCAGACTACCATCACTTTGTCACCTCACTGTGCCACAGTGCCTGATGTCTCCATCTCCTATGGGTATTCTGAACCAGGATGGAAAGCAAGTGCTCCATCCAGTATAGGCTTGCACCCACAGTGCACTGTACAATCCCATGCACCATCCCTGTTAGTTCTTCTCAGGTGATAAAGTCATCACCTCTGCCACTGCTCCTGGAAGGAGCCACAGCCAATCCTCCAGGGCAGAACTACCTGAGGGGCCAGGTAGTGCAAGGGCAGTAGAGAAGGTGCTGCCAGGTCATGCACCAGACATGCTAGGCAGTGGTGCTGTAACCAGTGGAGTGTGAGCAGGAGGATCCCATGGGACAACCCTACCCAGCTGTGTTGTGGAGAATAAAACAACCCCCCACATACACAACAACAACAACAAAAAGAAAGATAAGGGTTGGGGTGAGAGAAAAGAAAAGGGAAAACATTAGCAACTTGATATGTGGCATACAAAGCACAAATATAATAATTTGACTCTATTCTGTTACCTTTACTTTTAACACTACAAATTGCTAACACATTTCTTCATTACTCTAAAGACTATCCAGTTCATAACAGAAGCACACTATAGTACAGATTACAGCCAACAATACTTGATGTGTGCATATATTGCACATATGAATGTTCCAATTACACTGACTACAGTTTAGAGAAGGTTATTTGTGTCACTGCACTGGTATAGATATCTGAAGTTACATTGCAATAATGATGAAAACCTAACAGTATGGTACATATGGGAAGTGTGTTTTTTGAACCCGCAATCTTTGACTACTCTCCAGTACTGAACAGTTGCTTTGGCCTACAGACAAATGCATGCATACTTTCCTGAAACAGTTGGGAGAAGAATTCTCAAATTGATACAACTGTGTAATAAACTAATAAAGGTGTCTTTACTTTTAATGCTAAAATAACAGTACTGTTCAGATGCATGCTTATCACATGCTTCAAATATCCATGCTAATCTAGCGGTATGGGTTCACACATTCAGTTCTTGGTCTGTGATGGCGTTATTAATATTATTTTTTCTTATGGCATAGTTGTGTTCATAGATTTTGGCATTAAATTTCCTTTCAGTTTTGCCTACATAAAATGCTAGGCATTTGTCACATCTAGCCATGTAGACCACAGCCTTGGAGTGGCAGTTGTACTCACCTTTTACATAGTGATCGATACCATTCACTGCAAATTTGCTACCTGATTTCACCTTGTGGCACCAGTTACAATACAAAACAAAACAACAGTTGAATTTCCTGGATGGCGGCGAGGTGAGAGGTGAATTACCTACCTTAAAAAATCAGATACTTGATTTTGAGAAGACCTGTAGAAATTACAAGTCTTTACAACTTGACAACGCCTTTTTGTCTAAATCTATGGCACTTAAACAGGTGCCGAAAGGGCCTGAGGTTGTGGAAAATGCCAGCTGGTATTGAAGAAGGGACTACAACGTTTTGTGAGCCTATAGCGTTGTTTAACAAGGTGGGACAAAAATGCTTGATATTATTATTAGGAACAATGAAAGTAAGCTAAATGTCTTGCAGAAAGAAATTACTGTTTTAAATCACAACATTGTCAGTGATTTACTGTTTTCGCAATATAACCAGTCTTATCAGAAGGTTCTGTGTGACTTGGATGATTTTGTTAAAAAATGTTTTGCTACTAAACAACGAAAATTAAACAGGGACACTAATGAATACAAAAATAACCGGGCTTATCCACTTAGTAAAGACAATAGCAGAAATTTATTCAAAGCAGCTGTGAATTATGGTGGAACTAATACCAATAATTTTGCTTCTAATGATAAAAACACCATTGGTGGTGTGTTGGATGATGATGGTGTTTTTTTAGAGGCAGAACCCCAATTAAGGAGATCGGAGCGTCTGAGGAATCAGATGTCCAGAGGTTCCAGGAACAAACAGAACAAGAGACAATGGGGAGGGGGAGAAAGCAGTACAACTAACATTTGTTGACTGCTTTGAATGTGATTTGGAAACAAGCATTCATTCTGCTTTAACAACTGATGTTCAAGGACATAATGACTTTAGTGACAAAAATATTGAAATTTGTGAAATAATTACTAAACATGGTTTTACAGTGTATAACTTTAGTGAACTGAATATTGATGATGTGCATTTTAAACTTTTTAAGAGAAGTTTCTCATTTGTTCCTGAATTCAAATATGACATTGCTGATGTGTTAATTAGTTTAAAACATTTTGTGAAAAATTAAAATTGAGATTATTATACAAAGGTCAGTCTACTATTGATTTTAATCAGGACTTTTTGGTGATAAAAAGTACTCTTATGCCCCCAAACCATTCTGAGACTTTAATAGTTGAAAGAATATGTGAATGCGAAATAAGAAATGTTTTGGCAACTATTAGCCACAAATGTGAAAAATTGACTCATGAAGAAAGAAATATTCTTACCAGTTTAGCTAGTGATAAAAATCTGAGATTTGTGAAGCCCGACAAGGGAGGTGGGCTGGTTGTTATGACTCACATAGATTATGTCTCCAAAATGTTTAATATACTGAATGATAGCTGCACATATTCAAGGGTGTCTAGAAATGAGCTAAATAGAGCATATATGAGAATTGACTATTTTCTTTCTGATGCTCTATTTCAAGGCACTATAGATCAATATGTATGTGATTATTTAAGTGTGGGCAATCCACAGTTACCTACAGTGTTCGGAATTTCCAAGATTCACAAAAATCTGTATGATCCACCATTTAGGCCCATAGTTTCAGCTCAAGGATCCAAGATGGAACCTCTGGCAGCATTAGTTGACAAATGGGCTAGTGTTGTGGTCAGGGAAACTGACCACATCTTGAAGGATTCCTAGCACTGTTTAAAAAGGCTTAAAACTATAAAAAGTGTAGGCAGCTATTCATTCTTAAATATTGATGTCATTAATTCATTTTCTGTAATTACACACATTGAAGGTTTGGAGATGTTTCAGGAGAGTTTGCACAGGAGTTCACAGATAAAAGCTGATAAAATAGTGTTCCTTACTGATGTCATGGAACTTGTTCTGAAGAACAATTTTTTGATGTTTGAGGGTGAAATTTATCACCAGATATCAGGTGTGGCTATGGGGGCCAAGTGTGCCCCTATATTTGCCAACCTTGTACTCCTAGAATGGGAGATGAAATTTGTGTTTAGGTCACACTTTTATGACAAAATGTTCTTATACAATCATTTTTTGGATGATTCACTCATGCTGTGGCAAGGAACTGAAGTTGAAGCTGATGAATTTGTAGAATATTTAAATTCTACAACTGATTTTTTTAGGGTTACTAGTACATGGAAACCTGATAAAATTGATTACTTGGACATTAAATTGTTCAAGAATGAAATAAATCAAGAATTATGCAGCACTATCTTCAGAAAAAATACCTATTCCAATAGCTTGTTATACTTCAAGAGTTGCAACCACCACACCAGTTAAACAGCATAATAAAGGGCCAAATGGTGAGATTATGACACTTAATCAGTGATGATGTGAACTTTATCAACGAACTGTATGTTTTAATAGGCATGTTCATTGAGAGGGGATATCCATTGAGAATGTTGATTAAAATTAAGAAATAAATTTTGGTAAAAAGAAACACATCTTTTATCCCCATATTGAACACCAGAGTTGCCCAGACACAAATCAGACCTAGAGATATTACTACAGATGTGATGGTTTTGCATTACAACACAGATTCCCATAATATATGTTTGATTGTCAATAGATGTTGAGACACTTGTTTTTTATGAAGTGACCAATTAACTTTTTGGCAATAAACCCCAAATAGTTTATAGTAGGGGCAGAAATATTAAGAACATTTTAGAGGGGAATTTTAAAACCAACTCAAAACCTGGGTATCATTCCCTTATGATGAAATGTGGTGCCTGTAAATTTTGTAAGTTTATTAATGACCGGCCACATGTCATGGTAGGGAATTATGATTACTCTACTAGATGCCTGGGGAAATGTGACTGCAACAGATGCCCAGGGAAATGTAACTGCAACATAACCATGTTAGTCTATCTGGCTACCTGTGTGTCTTGTACATCTTTTTATGTTGGAAAAACTGTGTGCAGGTTAAAAGATAAAATTAGAGAACATTTAAGGGCAATAAAGACTAGGGATTCACATAATGCTCTTTTTGTTCACAGTTATAAGTGTGTGAACTTTAAAAGGTTCATCTTTTTTGTGATTGACAAGGTACAACAAAATGAGAGGGGTGATGATATTAAATTAGAAGTAGCAGCAAGGGAAAGTAAATGGCAGATGAGGTTAAATGCCAGTGTTTCACCAGGACTTAATGACAGTATATCATGGCCCCTATTTTGAAACAAAGGGCTTGTTTAATTTGAATTAATATCAGTGTGTTTTATGTTCCACTTTTTGAATTATAAATTTTGATATGTAATTGTATTTATATTTGGGTGTAGCCTTTTCTTGTGAAAAATATGTATTTTAAACCATATTCACCATGTTTTTTACTATTTTTATGACAGTCATTGTTTTAAAATCTTAACTTTTAGTGATATGTCTTTAACTAGTTAAACTAGTTAGTGTCTTGCATTAATTGCATGAAGAATGTGGTTGGTTGTTTACTTCCCCTATGAGGGTACTTAAGCTGTTATGCTTGGCATTTTTACAACTCTGATGATGCCAGTGGAATCCAAGGTGAACACTTTTAGTTGTTGGTCGATTTGTTACTCTGTTTGTCATTAAAACAGTTTTCAGTTTCCAGTGAAGTGTTGCGACTGTTTTTCTTCATTTTTTACAAGTTTGCTGCTTGTTAGCACTTGGTTTTTGTATCGGAGTAACTGTAATCTCCCTTGACAGTGCACCTTAATTAATATGTATGGTGTGCTGCAGCGGAGGAAACATGGCTGTGTACAAAGATACATTTATATACATACATACTGATTTTATTGAATCCTGGGGAATGACTTTTTGCTGGAGGTAATCTGGGTTGGTATCACTATATGTCACTGCAGATATTTGGTGGCACACCAGTTTCATGATGTTGTAGAAAGTAACTATACCATGTCTCTCCACTGCTATGTCAAGTGGGTCATCACTGCAGCATAGGTCACAAGGTACATAGGCGTACAGTGCATTTCAGATATGTTACCTGTAATTACAAGCAGCACCCAGACAGATGGCAAAGCAGCATGTATGATCAATCAACAAATAAAATAAAGTAACAATAAAACCAAACAGTAGGATACAACTGAATGATTGATAAACTTTAAGACTTACCAGAACTTAACATTTATTGAACTGTAAATTAGATAAATCAGAACACTGCTAGCACTTGTTTTCAGACTTTTTGACAGAATATAAGTCAATCTTTAAGCATCAGAATCAAATGGAAAACAATATCAACTTAAACAGAAAGTTATTACACGTGACATTTACATTTAGAAAGTATGAATTAATAAAGCCTTATCTCAAATCTTAATATAGATTACTTCCATACATTTTGTATGAAAATTACACACAGATAAACTGTTTTACAAGACACATGGGAGTTCTCATAATACTAAGGTCAATATGTATGATACCCATTCTTGTCAATAACCAGATGCTTTCACACCTGGCTGAGAGACTGAGAAGACTCTACGGTCTCTTTTATTAATATAATGTGATTGTTTTGTGAAATATTAAGAGAATGAGGCTTCCCAACCACTATAGAGAGGTCAGTTCAAATTAGTAACATTAAACGCATCCTGTTGTGCTTAAAATGAGGATATGGCAGATAAAAATACCTACTTCAGTTCTTCTTGTTCTGATTTTCATAGAATTGCACCACTAGTATGAAGCAAGATTGCCAAATGCTAACTACTAAGGATAATGGGGTGCACATAACATACTTCTTAATAAAATGCTTCCAAATCACATTAATATCTTCAGTCAAGCTGAATACCTTTCACTGGTGCAGAAGTAAAACACATAGTTACATGGTAATCTTATTCCCACACAAGGATGGGTCTGAGAAAAAAATGCTGTCTCTGGTGAAGACTCCAGGAAATACAGCTGATAATCTGGAATACCCAATTTGTTAAACTCTGGTTTAAAGTGAAAATCCCCCTGTGGCATCTCTGTATGTTTATTTATTTTATTTATATATTTACTTATTTTTTGTCCAAACAAGTCTTAGCAAATCTTTTTATTTTTTCACCATGGACTTTAAACACAAAGGGTCAGCATTTGGTAATGGTAAAGATCTTGGGAAAGCACTTTTTCTTCACTTAGCCTACATACTCATGTACAATAGACAACACAGTTAAATAATTTAATAATCCCATATTTACCAGCTTGAAAATATGACTCCAGAATTACAATATCTAACTGTATGGTTGGTTAAAATTCCACATTTCAAGGTATTTGTAGCAATTCTTAATTTCAAGCTGGCATAATCTACTGATGTGTTGGTCTGAAATACACCATGATTGTGCCTGTCTTCCAAGTTCCTTGTCATGTATAGCATAAAATCAGTTACCATTCTGAGTATCAATTATTCATTATAGGATCATAGGACCATAGGACCATAGGTTTAATCTAGGCAAATGACCACTAAGGCCTTTACCAGCTTAGCCATGCAACCCAACCTAGTTTGGTCCCAAAGAGCCTAGATGCCTATATGATGGGTATGTTAGTAAGTATGTATCTAAGGGTTATGTGGGTGGGGTATGTTAGTCAGAAATTAATTTACTTACTGTCAACTTCTGTCCATCAGAGACATGGGGGCTAGAACAGGAGTGAATTTGCAACTTCCCATCCAATGAATTTCTGATTTCCCATCCAAAGTCAATATCCAAAGTTTATGACTACAGGTAAGGATGTGGACACAGAAAGACAGACAGAGGGGTAAACAACAAGCTTTGTCCAATGACTACGTTCTTGCTTTAGTGCCACAAACTCTGCTACAACATCTTTAGTACTGGTGCCACTCTGTCCATAAACTTATCAATCTAGATTGTCAGTGGTGGAACAGGTAGTACGCTCACCTTTGGTACAGAAGGCTGGTGGTTATATTGCTACATGAAGAAGATAGGTGCTACATTCTTGAGTGTGTCATCCTTTGGATGAGATATTAAACAGAGGCCCCACCTACCTGAGTTGATGGTAGCCAAGGTGCATGTGAAAGATCCCATTTCACCTATCAACAACAGTAGGAGAAGTTCTCAAATTCCCTGGCCAAATTCCCCATAGTAGTATAAATACCACCTCTGGTCATCCCTGAAAAGAGGCTACTAGTCTGGCGGTACTAATTCGGTCAACAAAAGGCTAAGAAAAAAAAATCCCTTTACTTGCACTTATGCATTCTCCAATATATGACTCCACTAACTGATTCATCTTCTCTCCCTCACTTGCAGGCAGCCACCATATCTTTTCTATGACACCCACAACATCTGAAGTGCTGATTTTCATCCAAGACACTTAACACTCAACAGTAAAGCACAACCGTGTGCAATGAATTTCAGTGTTACAACTCACAAGACATCATTGTCTGCAAGTAGCATAGATACCACTCTCAAATACCCCAAACTGGATGCTATTCAGACCTTAGCTACATCCTGATATCCAGTTTATGAAAATTATAAACAGGGAAGGAGACAAGTCACACTTCTGGTGAAGGCCTTCTTCCATCTGAATGTATTTATCTTATCAATTAGAACTAGTCTTAACTGTCAAATAAAGACATGGCATACGTTTTTCAATGAAGGCTGAGGATTGGGATTCCGCTATAAAAATAAATGTACCCTCCAGTCCCTTTTTCTGCAGTACAAACTCAGCCTGCCATTCCAAAAAGTACTATCCAAACTTTCCACATAATAACTAAAATATGCATTAGTCATGAAACCCCAACAATGTCCATCACCTCAAAATAACCATTATTACCAAGATGTGAATTACAGATGTCAATAGTGAACTGGCAGAGCTTGCATGCCAGTTTGCAGTAATATGGAAGCCTGCCAGCATCACCTCATCTGTATATAATATTGCTAAATAGCAGTTTATGATATTAAATCCATATTTGTTCTCTCATCTAGCTCCCTTATTCACCAGGGCTTATCACATGCCCAACTTCCTCTTCACCCCACTAATAAACATGCACACAATATGCTTCAAGAGGAGGTCAAAGCACTACAACAGGGTACCTTCTGTCTTTTAACTTTGTTCATAAACCTTCTAATGGCAGACACATACACTTGCAATATTCTTTATCAATGCAACCAGTGTTTTCAACACCGGTCATCACTGTTTAAAAGCAGCTCTCTCAAAACTTTTGGAGAACGATCCAGTGGGTCAAGCTTCATGTTACTGTCCCTGACATCTTTCTACTACTCTTAAAAACCTTTCCCAACACAAACTCTCACTATATTTCTACAAATTTCTATACATATTACCATTCCCGTATCCAGACAAGTCCCGTTAACCTGTTAACTACGGGTCTTGAGATATGCTGGTACTGAAGATAAAGGACATAATTATGGGTCACATGGCATTTTTGCTTTATACATTAAATGTAGTTTAAAATTGATGGAAATGCAATAAACAATTAGACTCCTTCAACCGCAAATTTTGAAATTTGTGACTCTTAGCAAAGCACTTTACCTAACAGCACTCCTGAGCTATCCTTGGAAACAGTCTTGTACCCGATTTGTTCATGAAGTAAAAAAAAATACATAACAAACAAACAAATAAAAAAGTGAGCAATTACAGCAATGTCACACAGATTGCTGGTAGTTTCTCAGTAAGAGCTGGAAAATTTTTAGCATATGCAGGAATTATATTTCTAACAATCTTTTCCTACCACTGTTGCCACATAGTTGTGGTGAGGGAATACTTAATGTTTTTCTCACTAGGTAAACTACTGCATACCTAAAAGGAAAGCTATCATCCTAGATCTTCTCCTGAGAATATAATTGTACTGTCAATATGAACATTATCAGCAATAACCTCTGGTCCCTGCCTTCTTGAAAATACTGCCTTACTTCTGGATGCAGTCAATAAGTACCAATTTCATAGTAGCCACAGGAAAAGTGCACGTGTATTTTATTTTATATTACTTTATTTAGTTATTTATTTTTGCTATTCCTTAATGTCCAAGGGTGGAGACCCTTGTATAGTAGTTTTACAGAGGAGTACAATGATGCTGCCAGGAAAGCATCCATGTTGTAACAGAGGGCACTCCAAATCAGCTAGGCCAAAACAAGCAGGCTTTGGAATTTCATCAAAAGAACAGGAGAGCAAGTCCATGCCATATGAAATTCAGCACCTGGAAAAGAGAATGTTGGTACAGAGATGCTGACCTGCAGCATTAATGGGTTAACTGTGGACTACCCAATATAACCACTTTGACCTATGGATCCTTGTTTAGGGAGGTAATATAATAAAGTGCAAAAAAATAAACCAACTTACTGCCGAAGCAGAAACACCAAAGCAAGAAAACAAAAAAAAAAACACACACACACACGCAAAGACGAGAGAAATGGTCACTATCCCAACTCTTACTTTGCTTCCTAGTACTTCGGCATAGCGCCTTCCAGGGAATAATTCACCACAAAGATAGTGCATGTTGTATACAAATCCATCAATAACCCAATGAAACAATTAACCAATGGGTGAGTCGAGGGGACAAAAATCCATCTGAACATTAACAGCTAAATGAACTACTAAGCTCTGACATACAAATTGCTGACATTTCATTTCACCATGTAAAAAATGCATACATATAACAAACATAAATATACATTGTTGAACATTAAAACTTACCAAATATAGCATCTCATGCAAGGTCCCCTCAAGAACCCACATAAACAAATATATTTACAATATATTTTCAGCAAGATATGCCAAAAAGCGAATAAATTATATAGCACTTTAAATGAAAAGGTATATAACATAAAATCGTTATCTAAATTTCAAATAATGCTAAAGACACTGATATCAAAACTGGTTTTATAAATGTAAATCAAGTTTCATATTAAGACCATCCAGCCATAGGGTTCTGTAATTGATAATACATCTTGCCTCTATTCTTAAAAAGGTGCGTACATGACCTACATCTTGTTTTACATAAGGCTTACTTAATACACTGAAAAATAAATCCCTTGTACTTCCATTGTGAACAGAATGGAAATGTTGAGCTACGGGATTGTTAAGCCTCTCATGTCTAACATCCCCTAGGTGTTTCATAATTCTTTTCTTAACCATTCATTTGGTTTGTCCAATATACCATTTGATGAGCTGTCAACTACATCCAATGGCATAAACAACCCCACTATTATTACAATTATAAGATCCTGAGGCCCTGAATTATTTCCCATTGATGAGGCTCCCCAAAATGGTCTTAATCTTGTCACATATCTTACGCTTTCCACACCTGAAGGTGCCCACTGAACTACCATTATCAATGGCTCTATTGGTGGCCTTCAAAGTAAGTAACTCTTTTAAATTACAAAATCTACAATGTGAAAACACAACCCTGCCAGTAAAAATTCTCCCCACCTCATCATCCTGTTTGATGATGGGCCAAAATCTATATACAAGGGTTTTTAAAATCCCAGAAAAGGGAGAATATCTATTGACAAAAAATATATCATCCTCAGAAACTTTCTTAGAACCATTAAATCAAAGCATTTACTTCAACCTGATGACCTAGAAGAAATAGCATCACCTCTAACCCTTTCTTCAGCTTTTTTCAAAATTTCCTTAGAATAGCCCCTGCTTACTAGCTTAGGTGTAACTTCATCAAACTCTCTGTCCAAAGTTGTCTTATCATAAGTATTAACACCAATATGTTTGTATTCTCTAAAAGGCAGAGAATTTAACAAATGTTTCGGATGCATGCTGTCAGCGCATAACAAATTATTGGCTGCTGTATCTTTGTGATAGTGTCTGAAAGAGACCAGGCTATCCTCCCCAACAAAAAACTCCATATCTAAAAATTGTATACTATTCTTGTGTGTCTTATAAGTAAATGTAATACCACACTGATTCTGATTAACTTCCATCACAACTGTTCAAACTGGCTGGTTTCCACTTTGCATAGAAAAACAAATCAATATATCCTTTAAAAATGACCATATTATGAACAAAATATGTATTCCTATAGATATATCTATCTTCAAAAAAACCCATAAAAATGACAGTATATGACGCCCCCATTACTGTGCCTATTTTTTGTAAGAAATGAGAATCTTCAAACGTGAAAATATTGTGAGTAAGTGCAAACTCTAATAGCTGTAATAAAAAATCCATTCTTGGTCCTTGTCCCTGCAACTTAGCCACAACTTCTGAACCCCAGCAATGAGAAATATTGGTATATAGTGATTTTACATCAACACAAGCCCAAAAATATTCTTTTCTCCATTCCATGCCACCCATAATATCAGATAGTTCTTTCCCGTTCTTAAAGTGTGAGGGGACACAAATAAGATGTTCCTTCAACTGTGCATCCATAAATATCCCCACATTCTAAATGTAACCCCCCCCCCATAATAAAGTGCCATGCTGGATCCAGTGCTTGTAGAACTATCATACTGAGTGCAGAGTCTCATTTTTTTCCTTGTGTGGAGAAAATCACCCCCAGCTCATTTAAGTGGGAGACAGAAAGCAGTAAGATTTTGTCTTGGACACCAGGAAGGTGGAGGGGGAGCTCCACACAGAGAGACAGAGCAAGAAACAGGAAAGCCCAATCCTTATCTTATTAATATATAAGTAGTTGCATATACAGTTATAATTTGATTCTACATGTGGTCACTGAGGTTAAGGACATGTATTGGCTCTTCTTTAATATGTAGTGATGGATTTAGAAGAAATTATCTTTGTGCCTTCTAGTTGCCTTTTGTCTACATATTGTAGTCATATAAATTTGTTTTTATTTTCTGAGGTTGTGTTTGCTTCCATTCCTTCAAAACCACGTGTCATAGTTTGTAAATAGATTTTAATTAATTTGCAAGCCATTGCATATAGGTGTTTGCATGTAGTCTGGGGACTACAGGTTAGTATTTATTATTCATCTGAAGGAGCTTGTCTGTCATAGTTATATTAATGATGGTGGGGTCATTAGTGGCTAGGACTGCATTCCAGTTGATTATGCTCAGTTTCTCGTTCAAGGATGTGATGTTTCTTTGGGTTTCATGCCTATAGAATAACAGTAGAGAGATATTTTTTATGTTAGAGAGTGATAAGGCAAATGATATGGGGCAGCAGTCACTAAAGCTGGGAAGAAGGACTTGAAAGTGGTGACAGATTTGGAGGGAGTTTGTAATGAATGATTTATTCACTTTGGGTGGGAGCCTTATAGCTCATTTTTCCCATGTCTGAGATTCATCAACTCCTTCATTCTTCTGGAAGACAAGATTCAGGCACTGAAGAGCTGGCCAGTCACCAATTTTGTAGAGATATCATCCTCATCCTAACCCCTCCAAGATGCCATCTTGCAGAATCCACAATGTCTGCCTGAAATGGAAGTGTCATGCGTGCTTTCACACATTTATTTCCCTGCAGTGGTACTGTCACTGCCGCAATACCATAAAACCACCCAGCGTATTCTGTGGGAAATCAGCTACTCAAGTGAAATGGTTCAGTAATATGATGGGTCAAGTTGCCTTCCTCCAGACAGGATGGGGAATTGGTATTTGACAGTGAAACCCATCCAATCCCAACTGGACTCTCTAGCTCCTAAACTGCTTATAGAAGATAAGTCCCCTACATTATTATCAGGGCTTCTGTAGACATTCCAGTTGTTGGATGTGCCTGGTTAGGTACATATCAAAGGGAACATTGTACTCAATCATAGATCTGATGAGTGCCTAATGCCATGGAGTAATAAACTCCTTGGACATAAATGCCAAACCTTCATTAATATGTTGCACTACGTAAAACAATTTCCAAACTACCATAGACACATGATGGTCAAAGACTAAATTACTGTCTATGTGTGTGTCCCCATGTCCCTAACTACTTGGTTAACTCTTAGGGGTGTGTTGTCAATGTGGTAGTTACTAGGGGTTGGTGACTTCCCTAAGGATACTGTAATCCATTTTGTAACATTTGGTTTTAGTTCATGGCTCTGTAACCAGCTATTTGTCTGTGTCATCTCTTCTTGGAGAATACTAGAGACACTGGGGGATTCTATGATTGCTCCTAATTGACATTTATCTGCAAATCTGGCCATCCATACTCTCTTGAAATGCCCTTGACTTCAAAGAAGTAGATGCCAAAATGGAGTAGTCCTAGGAATGATCCCTGAGGGACACCACTACTGACTGGCCTCCTTGTAGAGGTGATCTACCTAACTCTAACTTTATGGGTCTTGTCTGGGAGCCAGCTGGCTATCCATTGTATGATGCAAGGGTTTATACCTAAACTCCTGAGTTTAGCAACAATGCCTGAATGGGGTACTGTATCAAATGCCTTGACAAGGTCAAGGTCAGCAGTTTGAACCATTTTTCCCTCATTCATTGCTTTGGTGATCTCAAAGAAGTTCACCAGTTTAAGCAGGCATGACCCACCCTTGATGATACCAAGCTGTGATGGGTACAGTAACTGAAAGTTTCCTCTGGTATTATGGATCATATGCATAATAATTATTTTCATGGCTTTGCATATGAAATTAGTGAGACTTATGAGTCTATAATTTCCATGGTCTATAGATGGTCTACCTTTGTGCAGAGGCATGATGGTTGGCTTTTTCCATTAATGGGGTATACAGTCTGTTTGCAGGCTACAGTTAAATGTTACCAGAGGTCCTGATATGTTGTGTTTCATGCTATTAATAAAGCAGCCTGGGTATTGTTGTGACACACTGATGTAGACTTCTTAGCCATAGAGAGAAAATTAGGCCAACTACAAGTACTTGTGTGCTAGTAGCTTACAAGGCACTTGCTCACTGCCACTTGTTAAAAAAAACAAGTGCTTTAACTTCCATTAACCTGATCTCCTATGGC
The DNA here is from genome assembly GCF_019279795.1 of Protopterus annectens. Classification (NCBI taxonomy): domain Eukaryota; kingdom Metazoa; phylum Chordata; order Ceratodontiformes; family Protopteridae; genus Protopterus; species Protopterus annectens. The sequence continues at coordinate 505,837,756 of NC_056741.1, read as the reverse complement.
TACTTGAGGCTCCCAACACCTGACTTACCAGAGCCCTAACTCTAACCCTAAAACTCCTACCCACTAAATAACCTGATTCCCCTCTCCATTATTCTAAAATTCCAAACCATGCCACAAACCTAACATCCCTGATCACTCCCTAATATTAAAACTCCCCTCTTCTCACCAACTTAAGACTCCATTCCCACTCCCTATCCCTAAAACTCCCCTACCATTCCCTAAACTTAAAACTCCCATCCTGCCCCTATTCCTAAATCCCCTTCCCAAAAGCTGACTTAATCTAAACTTGCAACCCCTTCCACTGCTTCCCTATGGCTGCTTCACTTATCTCACTCAAACTCTAAGAATACGGTTGGGTAAGGTATGGCTGTTGCTTGCTCAAACACATATTGGAGTTTGAGAATAATTGGCAGCTGATATGAGCTACAAGGTGCTTGAATCCCTACCTTTGAGACAGTTGTCTTTTGGTATCTGACTACTTATAATAGCACCATCTGTCATGCTCTACGTACTTCTCATTGTCTTCACTGGAGATAATTAACTGATAGTTTTCTGGTTTAATTGGAACTATTAATATTTGAAAAAAGTGCTCATTCAAACAGAAGCAGCCAGAAAAATAATGTAAAGGCAAAAATAAAATGTCTTTCCATCATCCTATAAAGCCACTCCAAGGTACCAACAAATGCAATGGAAAATGAAGATAAGATTATGTAAAAAAATTGTTTGGCAGATGAAAAACTTCCAGACATAACATGTTTAAATGGAGTGACTATGACGTCCAGGAACACTGTTGTGTTTTAGGAGTTTATTGATAAGTCCCAAGTCCAGGTTAACACTAATGACAAAGGATCTGCTCCATTATCAGGCATCTACTACAGCACTGCAAAAAAATTCCAGTGCATCACTCTCAAATACAATGTCTAGAAATCTAGCAGTATTTCTCTGGACTACAGGTTGCAAAAACACTGACTGTAGCATGCAGCCATCTCCAACGAAATATGCACTGTGTCAGATTCCAGAAACTGTTCAACACCATAGCTAAAATAAAATAAAGAAGTAAGATAAAACTAGATGATAATGTCAACATTGTGACCACAAAATTCATTTAATGTCACAAAGTCTGTCAAATCCAGGTGACCTCCAGGTTTATGATGTGTAGTGTACAATTAGATGAACTACAAATGAGAAATTCCAAATTAGACAACAGAACAATAAGTAAAATCACAAATCTATAACACCGAACTCTAAAGCAAGGATAGTTTGAAGACTGCAAAAATATTGATGTGAAGAAATCCTTTGCATATGATAACACAAACAGGTGACAGAACCCCTCAATGGATAAAACTAGAAAATATAATTGAGTTTTCGTGAGAGTGAAAACACCATCCGCTTAAGTCACAAAATCAAAGACTTGCAGTTAATATCAGCAGACAGACATGCAAATGAAAACACTTTCATGCTCAAAATGAACCAGCACAAAAAGAGTACAGCAAAGGCTGAAGAGGTAACAGGCTACACAGCCTAATGGATAAACCAAGCAAACTACACTGACAGTATATTACAGCTACCTGCCAGAATTGTATCAGTAAAAAGGGGGAAAAAGCAGTACAAAATGACAGTAAAAGCAAATTGTAACAAAAATAGAAACACTTCCTACCACAAACTTAAGACAGTGACTATCCATTCAGTTGCCATCATCTTGTACATCTCTTGTTCTGACTGTCATCATCTGAGAATGAGTTCTTAACCCTAATCACACCAGACTTCCCTCCCCTTTCTTTGTTACTTACTTATATTTCAAACTATTTTGAAAATATATGCTATCCCCACATACCAGTAGCTATGCCCATCAAGTTTTACTACATTTTCAGCCAGATACTAGTGCATTTGTGAATAACCACTGTTTATATTTTAAAGTCAATCACACATACACTATCTAGTTTGTGTATGAATAATGTGGAATTCATTTTTTTCTGTTAGTGACCATATTTTAATCTATTGAAGTTTAACTATACACCACCTTTCTTTTCTGAACTAATCTCAGTATAAACATGCATCAATCTACAGATATGAACACCAAACACAATATAAAATAATA